>NC_041400.2:150178011-150478011 GCF_900747795.2 Erpetoichthys calabaricus
AACCAGATTAAAAGTCATAAAAAGATATTTGAATCTAAGTTAGATTTTTTTTCTTCTCTCTTCTCTAAAATGCTTTTTCTTTTGCTTAAGCAGAACATAATGCTATAAATCAGTCTATTTTTCAATGCAGTCTTTATAGTGGTTTAGTTTTAATTTAGTGTTGATGTGTGTTCATGTGGTATGTGATGGCATGTCAGTCCAACTAATGTTCTTTTCTTTGTGCCCCTTGCTGCAGGTGTAGTGAGAAATGCAGAGCCCTGTGAAAATCAGAATCTCATGTGTGAAGTGCATATTTCATAGGGCTCTTGATTTTTCATGTCAGTTAAGACTTGTGCTCTGTGTGTATGCATATATATGGCTGTGCTAGAATTGAAGTCTGGCCTAGTATCAAAATATTATCTTTTAAATGTAAATGTAGTCTAACATCTGTATATAGATCTGTTTCTATATAGGTCATAGCATCCTCGCAGAATCTTTTCGATTCACTAGAAGAGAAAAGCACATGTTCGGCAATAAGACAAGAATTGCCATTAGTAAACGAGACATTGCAATAAGTTCAGCTGTACTTCATAAAGCAGGATAGATAATCTAGCCTATATCTCTTTTTAGTAGTTTCTGTATGCTATTCTAGTGATTTTTTTTTTTCCCCTGTATGACTCAAATATCTTTTATATTAATAAAAAGACAAAAATGAGAAACAATTTGCTTCTTAATAAACAAATGCTACAGTCAGTCAGAAATACAGATACTAAATCCAAAAATATAAGATATGGGATTCTAGAATGCACAGCAAGGCAAGTTGCAACATGTTTATGAACTGCTTTTCCTTGTCTTTATGTTTTCCCATCCTTCAGCTAGAAGGAATGGCAAGAAAATTAAAGTAAACCTATATATGCAGCATGCTGTCAACACCCACATGTTTTTCAGCAGAACTCTAATCATTTGTAAATTCTTTTCCACCCTACATAATGTTATGCCGGAAGAGAAGAAAATCTGGCAGGAGTACATCATTGTTATTTGAATGAGGAAGATGGCGCACTTTCTTTAACAGTGCACCAATACTAGTGTCTGTTATGTTTATGATAAAGGAAATTCAGTAGTAAACGTATGTAAATGCTTGAAGGCAAATGTAATTACAGTGTCTGAAGTACTTCATTTGTGCCAACAATGTATGTTTGGAAGTAAATGGAAAATTATGCTCAGAAGAGACTGGATGTTAAATTGAATTCTGTGTGTTTAGACAAACTATTCTTATTTTATTCCCTTTTTCCTGTTGCAAACATTATGTATATGGCAGGACTGAGATTTGATGATCTTGTAATTTAATATTTAGTGTATACAGAGTTGTAAACAAGAATAATGTACTTCGAGTGAAAGGTTCAGGTATAAAAGGTTTTTCTGTTTCTTTTTTTAAGTTCTCACAGTACTGACTAATGTATTTATTCTTAGCCTATTTTTACTTAAAATGATGACAACTTTCAAGTAACAGCCACATGTTTGGTTCACATTTTTAACGTAAATTCTGCATAAATCGATTTACCATAAGTCAGTTGGACGACTGTCCCCTAAGAAATAAAATTGGCAAATTCCCTTCACTGGTTGTCTAATATTAAGTTAGAATTAAACTAGTGTGTTACAAATATATTGTCTGAACAGCACTTTTTTTGTTTTGTTTTTGTGAGTGTTGATCTTTACTTTTCAGTTTCCATCTGCTAAAATATTTAAGATGTTTCCATATTTTTGTCATGATTCTGTTTTAGGGGCATTAAGAATATGAATATAAAAATGTGCACTGTATTCATTCTTATAAACTAGTTGATTATTCAAGTTCAGGTTTATTTTCATGTGTAGGTTTGTAGGTTTGAGAAGGTAGAAAAAGGTGATTATCATGTAGAGGTGCAACAGGTAAGTGCTTCTCTTCTCTGCCTTAAAGTGCTTCTGCATCAGTTCCATATTCTGAGTGATTGATGGACAATTGAATTATTAGCATATTGATGATAATTTGTATTTACTGGGGAACAGAATAGAGCTTATGACAATAAGCAAGATTATATTTCTATTGCAAAACAGGCTTGTCTATATTTAACACTTTCTGCACATGTCCAGGTCTTTTATTTTGTGTATTTGCCACCCAGTAATAAAATCAAAAGTTAGGTAGTGGCATGCCCCCTTCTGCTTTAGGCCGTTGTAGAGTCACCCTTTGGATGCGTGTATGTTTTGAATTCATCCATTATCCAACCCGCTATATCCTAACACAGGGTCACGGGGGTCTGCTGGAGCCAATCCCAGCCAACACAGGGCACAAGGCAGGAACAAACCCCGGGCAGGGTGCCAGCCCACTGCAGGGCACATACACATGCACACCCACACACCAAGCACACACAAGGGACAATTTAGGATTGCCAATGCACCTAACCTGCATGTCTTTGGAGTGTGGGAGGAAACTGGAGTATCTGGAAGAAACCCATGCAGACACGGGGAGAACATGCAAACTCCACACAGGGAGGACCTGGGAAGCAAATCCAGGTCTCCTTACTGTGAAGCAGCAGCACTACCACTACGCCACTGTGCCGCCCTTTGTATTCCACATAAATGAGAGAATAATAAAAAAATCATTCTTTAAGAAATTAGATTGAATGTATATGGGGTGCCCTGCGGTGGTTTGTTTCCTGCCTTGCGCCCTGTATTGGCTGGGATTGGCTCCAGCAGACCCCCATGACCCTGTAGTTAGGATATAGCGGGTTGGATAATGGATGGATGGATGGATCATCTGCATATAGTGATATTTTTTCTATTCAAGTCATTCTCTGGTAATCCCCTTTATCTCTGATAAATTTCTAATGTGAATGGCTAATGGCTCAATGGTGACTGCTAAAAGCAGTGGTAATAGGGGGATATCCTTGTCAAGTACCACATTCTAGTTTGAAATGATGTTAATAGAAACAGAAGCTTCTGGGCTGGTAAAAAGTAGTTTGATCCATGCACACATATTTGAGCCAATCTCAAATTTGTGCAGTGTGATGAATAGGCAGTCCCATTCAACAATGCCAAATGCTTTTATTGCATCCAAAGGTAATAAGATCTCTGAGGTGTTAGATTTTATGGGTGAATGTATTACATTAAACAAATGCTGACGATTAGAAACTTAGTGTTTGCCTTTAATACAGTAATCCCTCCTCCATCGCGGGGGTTGCGTTCCAGAGCCACCCGCGAAATAAGAAAATCCGCGAAGTAGAAACCATATGTTTATATGGTTATTTTTATATTGTCATGCTTGGGTCACAGATTTGCGCAGAAACACAGGAGGTTGTAGAGAGACAGGAACGTTATTCAAACACTGCAAACAAACATTTGTCTCTTTTTCAAAAGTTTAAACTGTGCTCCATGACAAGACAGAGATGACAGTTCTGTCTCACAATTAAAAGAATGCAAACATATCTTTCTCTTCAAAGGAGTGTGCGTCAGGAGCAGTGACTGTCATAAAGACAGAGAAAGCAAACAAATCAATAGGGCTGTTTGCTTTTAAGTATGCGAAGCACCGCCGGTACAAAGCTGTTGAAGGCGGCAGCTCACACCCCCTCCGTCAGGAGCAGAGAGAGAGAGAGATAGAGAGAGACAGAGAAAAACAAACATGCAAAAATCAATACGTGCCCTTCGAGCTTTTAAGTATGCGAAGCACTGTGCAGCATGTCGCTTCACTAAGCAGCTGTACAGAAGGTAGCACGTGAAGATAATCTTTCAGCATTTTATCGTCTAGGTGTGCGAACAGCCCCCCTGCTCACACCCCCTACGTCAGGATCAGAGAAAGCGCAAGAGAGAGAAAGAGAAAAGTAAGTTGGGTAGCTTCTCAGCCATCTGCCAATAGCGTCCCTTGTATGAAATCAACTGGGCAAACCAACTGAGGAAGCATGTACCAGAAATTAAAAGACCCATTGTCCGCAGAAATCCACGAACCAGCAAAAAATCCGCGATATATATTTAAATATGCTTGCATATAAAATCCGCGATAGAGTGAAGCTGTGAAAGGTGAAGCGCGATATAGCGAGGGATCACTGTATATCAAATTTGGTTTTGTGATATTACAGAAGGAAGCAGAGGCATGTGTGTACATGAGAAGGGAGGTCCGTAGAAATGGTGAGGATACAAGGAGTAGAGTTGGCGAAAGTGGATGAGTTTAAATACTTGGTATCAACAGTACAGAGTAATGGGGATTGTGGAAGAGAGGTGAAAAAGAGAGTGCAGGCAGGGTGGAATGGGTGGAGAAGAGTGTCAGGAGTGATTTGTGACAGACGGATATCAGCAAGAGTGAAAGGGAAGGTCTACAGGACGGTAGTGAGACCAGCTATGTTTTATGGGTTGGAGACGGTGGCACTGACTAGAAAGCAGGAGACAGAGCTGGAGGTGGCAGAGTTAAAGATGCTAAGATTTGCATTGGGTGTGACAAGGATGGACAGGATTAGAAATGAGGACATTAGACGGTCAGCTCAGGTTGGACGGTTGGGAGACAAAGTCAGAGAGGCGAGATTGTGTTGGTTTGGACATGTGCAGAGCAAAGATGCCGAGTATATTGGGAGAAGGATGCTAAGGATAGAGCTGCCAGGCAAGAGAAGAAGAGGAAGACCTAAGAGAAGGTTTATGGATGTGGTGAGAGAGGACATGCAGGTGATGTGTTTAACAGAGCAAGATGCAGAGGACAGGATGATATGGAAGAAGATGATCCACTGTGGCAACGGGAGCAGCCAAAAGAAGAAGGAAGCACTTTCTCAATCCTTCTAACTATAACTTTGGAGGGTATCTTAACATTATTATTCAGAAGTGAAACTGATCTGTATGATGCAAATTGTAATACGTCCTTATTGGTTTTTTGGGAAGACGGTAATTAAAGCTTGGCAAAAAGTTTGAGGTAGAATTTTATTATCTCTCACTTTTATAAATGTTGCTAACAATAGTGGAGCTAACTTGTTTGAAAATTCTTTATGAAATTTACCTGGGTAGCTATCAGGGCCTGCTGCTTTCCCACATTGGAGTGAGTTTATAGAGTCTAGTAATTGTGAGAATGTCAGAGGTTTATCCAGTTCCTCTTCACAAAGAGTATTAAGCTGTGATATTTGTAATGCATCAAAAATCTCATTAGATTGTGTCTTACCTTCTTTAAACTGAATAGAATATAAGGACTTGTAGTATTCTGTAAATGTGTGGGTTATATTTTTATGGTCAATGATTCTGTTTCCTTCTGTGTTGGTAATTTCTGTTACTGCGATGTGAACTTCCTGCTTATGGATTTATTGAGCTAAGATCTTGTTAGCCTTTTCTCTGATTTCATATTAATGATGTCATGATGTAAAGATGAGCTGTTCTGTTTCTTTTGTTGTCAAAACATTAAATTCTAATTACAAAACCTGTCTTTTTCTATAAAGTGCCTCATTAGGAGACCTGACACATTCGTGATCTATTCTGGTAATTTTGCTGATTAACTCTAAAGCCTTCTTGGTTTCCAATTTATTTTTGTGGGAACGATAAGAAATAATTTGGCCTCTTAAAAATGCCTTCAGGGTTTCCCATAGTATTCCTGCAGTGACCTGTGAGGCTGCATTTGTTTCTAAATATTAATTCAGCAAATTAATCTATTTGTTCTGAGATTAATTCTGTACAGTTCTCATCTACTAATGAACAGGGGGTTAAGATGCCAGCAATGAGATGACTGTGTAAGGCATAGTATTTAAGCTCCATGATGAGAGGTGCGTGGTCAGAAATCACGGTCCCCCCTGTTTTAATTCGCAGTCTTGTTATAGTACAGACAGCTAAGAACCATTCTACTGCATGGCAGATATAAGTCTGAGGCCGAGTGATTGTCATCTTCAGACACCATAGATAATGTGCTCAACCTTGGCTTTGAACACTCACCTTGTCTTGCCTCAGTTTGTTTTGATTGAACTGTTTAATATTTAATCCCATGGCAGTTTAAATTAATGTAGCACTTTACCACAGTTTCTAACAGGTGTGGAAAATACATATATCCACTTTCAGAATGAAGGTGTAAGGTCACAAATAACTAGAGCCTATCCAAGCAGAATGGACGTAGGGGTTAGAAATGAACTGTAAGAAGGGCAAGAACAAAAAGATGAAAACAGATAGATAAAACTTTATTTGTCTTCAGAGGGAACTTTTGTCTTTTTACAGAAGCTCTTTAAATAAATGAATAGATAGATTAAATAAATGAATAATTAAATAGGTAGGTAGGCAGATAACTAAATATACGTAGATGCTTTGGTCTGAAAACACACCAGAGTGTCTATAAAGTAGTAAAGTTAAAAAAATGTTGTGACATTGCATTTGTAGACTTGTTGCTATTGGTAGAAAGGAGCATTTCTTGACACTTTCTGCTGAATCAATTGTTAGCTGAAAGTACTCAGAGTGTGTCACAGCCAAGATGTGTAGCATCCTTTGCTATAACCTCCAGGGGGGTCCAGAGTGCATCTTATAACTGAGCTTGCCCTTTTAATTAGTCCAGCACACCACAGCGTAGAAAATTGCACTGGCCATCACAGAATTGTTGAAGATGTGAAGGATGTCACTTCCCATATTAAAGGAATGCAGTCTCCCAAGGAAGAAGAGCCTGCTCTGCCCTTTTTTATATAGTTCCATTGTGCTTCTGAGACCAGTCCAACCTGTCAATAATATGGACCACTTCTACATTCACTCTTTGTGTGGTGAAAGTCAATAACCAGTTCCTTGGTTTTGGTGACATTCAGATGCAGACAATTCTCTTTGCACCAAGAAAAAACTTATCTGCCTGACTTATATACTTTGCCTCATCCCTTTTATCAATACACCCTATAAGTGCCGAGTCATCTGAGAATTTCTGCACGTGACATGACCTGGTGCTTTATTTGCAGTCAGAGATGTACAGAGTGAAGAGAAAAGCAGACAGGGCTGTTCCTTGTGGTGCTCCTGTGCTTCCCACATCTGTATCAGAAACACTTTCCTTGAGTCTCACAAACTGCGGTCTGCCTGACAACTAGTCCATTATGTAGGACACTGTAGGAACATTCACTTGCATATACTGCATCTGAGTTTACCCTTTAACAGTAATGGCTGGATTTTATTGAAGGCGTGGGATGAATAAAACAACATAAACCTTACAGTGCCACCAGCTTTGCCCAGGTGAGGATAAGCCTTGTAGAGCAAATAGATAATCACATACTCCATCTCAGTCTTTGTCTGATAGGCAAATTGCGGTGGGTCCAGGTGGTCTACCACAAGAGGACTTGTATAGTTCAGGTCCAGTCTCTCAAAGGTCTTCATGGTGTGAGATATAAGTGCTATTGGTCTGTAGTCATTAGGCGCTTGCTTTCTTTGGAACTGGAACTGGATGTTTGCCACAGCATTGGCACATTCTCAATCCTTGGACAGGCTGAACAGGTGACAGAGAACACCACAAAGTTGGTCAGCACAGCCCTTAAGAACTCAAGGACTAACTCTGTCAGCTTTTCCCGTGTATCGAGATATCGAGAGCTCCACACAACCCTTTCTAGCAACCTCATGACTCCCCCATGTTCTCCCTATCCATCTATTGCCTTCATAGGAAGAGTCACCAGAGACATGAATGTGGATACCAAGATAAGAAAGCCTCTCAGCGTGGATGATATTTTCTCCTCAGACAGACACACTGCTGATGGCTGTGTCCAAGTGGTAATTAAAGGCCTGGATCTTGGTTTTTATCCAGGACACTCGCAAGCCCGGACACTCAGACTCCTCGCTTAGTCTCTCGAGAGCCCTGATTAGAACTTACATTGACTCCGCAAAGATCACTGCGTTGTCGGAAAACAAGATCAGTGTATCTTTCTTCACCAACACATGCCCCACAGCCCCCATCCAGAATAATTCCGTAATAATTACGACAGCTAGAATTTCAATGTCTGAATTACAGACTGTAGTTTTAACTGTAATATGCTCCCTTTTCCAGCAGATCATTATTCACATAGATGACCAGTCCCCTTCTGTCTTTTTTTTTTTTTTTTCACACCGGACTGAGTTTCTGTCGGCTTCAATTAGAATAAAGCCAGCTCTTCAAGCGCAAAATGTCACTACACTTGTTTTCTCCCTGACCAACTATAAGTGCAAATGGTTCCTCCTTCTTATTTCACAACAATCAAACATTGTCTATTACAAAAGACAGTAGACCAGTTCTAAAACCTTTTCGCCTTGCTTTTATTCTTTTTCTTGCACGTTGCCCTCTCCATCTGTAGACAAACAGCACCTGTGGTAAAATGTAACTGAGCTGCTTAGGCGCTCACGATCACAGTGCAAATAGCCAATTACAAGAGTATTTAATACAACCCGCTTTATATTTTCTCAGCGTCTCTTAATGTTTGATGTGTTGTGGACACGAGGCATCCTTCAGGTCCTCTTCGTGACTCCATCGAGGTTTGCAGCACGTTTTGAAGTGCAGTCAAGACCAGCCTGCACATGGGTTTGCACGCGTTGCCATTCGTCTGTAAATTTAAGATACATTTAAAATCCATTTTTCTGATTTCTAGCTACTACTAACAGTGACCCAGATCAATTCTAATTTTAAATAAGACTGGTAACTAGTAAATAAGTTCAGAAACAAAAAGAAAAACAGAGTGAGAAATATGGAGCTTCTGTGAAAAGGCTGCTGTTTGCACAGCGCCCTGAAGTACATTGCATACATTCACAGATACATCTTATCATAAAAGTAGACCATGGCAGATGTGAAAGTTTTTGGAAACAGAGGTTCATTTTTGCTTTATCCATACTCCACTCAGTCATCTTTCACTGTCAGTATAGGATGATAAATATGTTAATTATATAAAAAGTTTCTGTTGCATATTCAGTCAGTCTGGGAATATGATCTACCACTGTCTGAAAATCATGACTGGGAACAAATTTTTAAGAACATTACTTCTAATTCTTAAAATTCAAATTATCAACATTAACAGTTCAAATTTGTACATCACCTGTATTTCACCCTCTGTACACATTCCACTTTGAAAAGTTTTTGGACACTGACTGACCTTGAGTCACAACCTTTTGGTGAGTTATGTTGCAATATATTTTGATATATTCCTTTTACTTCTCAAGACTTCATTCTTCTGGACCTTTCTGCTCCTTCTCTTTCGTCTTTACAGTAATACTGTTCTTTGTGCAAAATGTTGTGTTTGAAATTTCTTCTTATGCTATTTGAACTATCTTCTGCAAGAATTAATGGCGTGGCTAAGGTCGCATGGATGGGATTTGTGATTTGATGTCTACATAGGGTTATTTCTTTTCTTTGTACACCTGTGCCTTCCATCCTCTGACCTTTTTGCATATTTGTCAAAAATTTGCTTAAAAAATGTATATAGCGAACAACAACTCTAGGGAATACATTTTTCAGGTGTTTAGTTAAAATACTTAAAAGTTATGCACTTCCAGATGAGAGCACAGAGGCTGCTCCAAAAAAACTGTAAACTGTGGAAAGATTTAAGATTTGTTTAGGGTCTAGGTTAAAAGATCTGCAAGTTAAACTATTTGGCAATACTGTTTTTTACTTAGTTTAAAAAATGATGAATATAGAAAGAAATGTGTGACTAGTTAGCATGATATTTACAGAATGCTGTCCTTTTAGTTGTGTTTTCTACATTTGATATTTCTATCAAAGTTTTATTTTAATTGCAACATTGTTATTGACCAGCAAGTTTGTGTTTATGCATTTGAGCCTCATACAGTTTATAGTCTGTTTTTAGTTTGTAATACAGTTGTTGGTAGAGGGTTTTGCACCTGGTAAAATGTGGTTTCAAAGGTGTCCAAAACTTTGGCTGCTGTTCCTTACTGTTTGTCTGCTGAAATTAAGACTTGGAATTACAAACTTTAGCTGCCTTGTAACATATACAATCAAGAATTATGATTTATTTTAGGGAAAATATGAAAGTAATTCAATTTTGTTGAACATAAATGCCTCATTTTCTAAATCTGAACATTTCTAAGTGTTGTCGCTACATCCTGTTGAAACTCTTAACAGATGCCCTTTTAGAACCTATACAATTCTCTTCTGTTCATTATTTAGTGCATAAAAAATGATAATCTGGCATATTTTGACTGGCTGATGTGCTGTTTTCATGCTTATTTTTGTGCTATTTATTTTTGTCACCCCTCAGCCTGTAAAGATATAGTCAATACTAGCCGACGCCCGCCGTAGCATACGGCAGTGTAAGAATAGGAATGGGAAACGGTGAGAAAGGAATTCAGAAATCAAGAAAAAATAAATACTTCTTGAAAGACGTAGTTGTGCATAGGCGTTTTGGTGGAGAAGACAGATAATGAGTCGAAAGATCTAACCCTAGAAAAAGCCACTTACAACTGACTGTGGCTGAAGACTGGTATCAGGTCTGTGCTCTGGTCTTTGGGTATCCGACAGTGCATGTAGAATTTCTGGGAGAGCAGGATATCATGTGAAAGTGATAAATAAATCAGGCTTTCTGAATTTACGTACTATGGCCATAGCATCCTGATAGTTTTGTTGCATGTATCTTGGACTTCCTGGAAATGTGGACTGTAATATGATCATTTTGCCTACACGTACGTTATTTTCAGTGTTTGCTTGCAGTGCGTCTGATAGTCCTTTGAGTGTGGAAATCTGTTTACAGGAGTTGCCTATGGGATAGATGCAAATGTCCCTTTTGGCAGGCGGTTCGCCATCTTCTCCGACGAAAATCAACGCAACGTCGGTGTGACATGTCATGGCATTGTATCGTCGTAAACCTTGCCTAGGGTTTTCCTTGAAAACCATTCATACAGATGCTGTTGGATTGGACCGAGCGATTTTCATGCATGTGTTTGTATGATTTAGTGTAGCGAAGGGGTTGATGGTTCTGAGCATGGAATCTAGCTGGAGAAGTAAATTTTCACTGCATGCAGAGTTTGCTTTATTTTGTAAGCGTACTTCAGTAGCTTGCGCTGTGTCAAAAACATACAACTGTCCATATCCTGGAGAGGTAGAATTGTTAGCGTATAGTGGAGAGATTTGGTGATAAATTTGCCCGTGTATTTTAAAACAGTATGGTCCGTGGCCAGGAGGTTGCATTATCTGTGCACCCATGGAAGCAAACGCTAGAGAAGAGTGGTATTCTCGAATGTGTTCATGATAATTTTTAGCTTCTGATGTTTGCTGTGTAAGAAGCTATTGCTCTTGCAGTCAATTTTGAAGTAACAGAGGTATAGACAGGGGCACATGGTATTGTAAATGTCCATTTTCAGTTTTTACTGGTAAAACCTTGCTGTAAATTTTCACAGCAGAAACGTTTCCCCAAACTCACTTGTTGCTCCCATTTAAATCCTATTAAAGTGAGTTTTATTTTGTATTTAAATAAATATTCAAGTTCTTCATTTGTTTATATTAGGCATGTATCTTTTCACAAGAATGGATTAAACTGGCCCTGATGTACAACATGTAGGCAAAAATGCATGGAAATGCAAACATAAAGCGAAAAAGGAAAGGATTTAAGGGGGGGGGGGGGGGGGGGGGGGGGTTAGGGGGGAAATGATGTGCTAATACTGAGGAAAGAAAATATAAAATCAAGGAAGGCCCGTTATTGAAATTGTCTTAACTATAGTATACACTCAGTAAAGGTCTGAATCCACTGTGGATGTGTACAACTATTGACAGAGTACTAGTATGCACCTTACACACACATCGCATTTTCAACCAGCCAACATGGATACATATCATTGGCACCTGTAGCAACATGCATCAAGTTCAAGTTGATGCATACCTACTGGGCAGTCAGTGGTTCAGAACTTCCTTATTTTGGAGGCCCTTATTAGATAGAAGATTCTTTTGTAGTTAAAATAAGGTTGATTAGTCATATGCTTTTGGTTTAATGGTTGATTACTTATAAGGTCTAGAACATGCTTAACTTGTCTGGGTAAACTTTTGTTATCTAGTCTTGTGACACTTGTTTCAAAACAGCCCCCTAACTAATGTTAACTGTATTGTGTTGAATTCATTTCTAAGTCCATATATAGCAACGAATCAATGGAAGAAGAGTAGGTTTAGAGCAGTTGATTCAATGTCTGGATAATTTGCCATAGGAATTAAGTAAATTAAGCACATGAGAGAGATTAAGGGGGCATTTCAAAAGAAGCGCAGAATCTTGTTGGCATAGAGAGAAATTTTATGAGGTAACCTAAATACAGCTATTGGTTCAATAGGATTGTGAAATGGTCAGCAATAGCAAGGCCTCAAGCAAGAGGCTGGATGTCACTGGCTGGCCCCCTTATAAATTTGCATAGGGAGGGAGATGTCTGAATTAGAAAGAACAACATTTGTAGGGAAGGAATATAGTGTTGTGGCCATATTCTTAAAGCCTTCACTGAATCCCATGATATTCATGACCTGTCATAAAAATATCCATTCCATATGGTCAAATTAATTCTCAGCATCCAGAGCCAGGAGAGCTGCTGGCTGGAATAGATGTGGGGCTATGTCTATTTTATGGATAAGCAGATATATACTAACTGCAGTCTGGTGAGTTCAAATATAGTCTTAAGCTATTTTGTGAGGCATCGTTTAGAGTTTTCTTGCTAAAGGTTTACCTAATTCATTAAAGAAATGTATTCAGTTTAGCAGTGGACAGAGCCGGCTTTAATATCTGAATACATAGGGGATACAGCTGACTTCATAAAGGTAATACCTTGGAGGGGGCAACCCATCAGAGGTGGAAGAATGGTTAGTATTCCTAGAATCCAGTACATCATTTAGTTCAGATTGACTGACTGGGAGGTCCAACATGGCAACATGTTCTGTAACTCACTTTGGATACCCTGTCAGTGGCTGACTGGATCCAATAGTTTCTTGTTTGAAACTGAACTTTGTTTTCAAAGGAAAGCTGATACTGTATGTACAGTATTCTTATATGGTTACATACAGAAAGGGATCACAGAAATGTTAATAGATGTTGCCATGTTAAATTGACTTTCTATAGGGAGAAGGTTGTGGATAGTTCACCTGTATGCCTGGTGGAATCTATGCTCAGAGCTTTTCTATCTGAAATTAGCTGAGTCTGAAAATAAAGTGCCTTAAGTACCCTTTTAGTTTTGTGTGTATTTGAATCCTATAATAAGCAACAAGATGCAAAACAGTGACATTACATAGTCCTTCCTTTATTCTGATGTATTTCTTTGTTAAATTCAGGCAGCTTTCCAACCTCCAAGATCTTATGTAGAGCCTCTGTAGTAACAACGTGAATACTTGGGTCTCAGGTACTACCTGAAGTTGACTGTTTCTTCTCCTACTTCCCATAGCGATTTGTGCTCTCTCTCTCTTATAAGGTCTGTGTTTAAGCAGACATTGTTTACATTCATTAAACCAAAACTTTTTTTTTTAAATATTCTGGAAGCATTTATAACAAAACAAAATATTCCCAAACATATATATATATATATATATATATCCATCCATCCATTTTCCAACCCGCTGAATCCGAACACAGGGTCACGGGGGTCTGCTGGAGCCAATCCCAGCCAACACAGGGCACAAGGCAGGAAACAATCCCGGGCAGGGTGCCAACCCACCGCAGATATATATATATATATATATATATATATATATATATATATATAGCTTAATGATTGATTGATTTTTATCTTATTTTAATACACTACATAATCTTCAGTCTGTTTTGTTTGACTCTCAGTTGTTACAGTATTCATAATTTTGCAGGCAAGCATTTATTTAGTTAATTAACTTTGTAATATTAATGAATGAGTTTTATGAAAGAGATGTATGAATATATTTAGATGACTGGAATAAAGCAAAGGGAAAAGTAAGCCGAGAGCAGTGAATGAATGTGTTAAAGCAGTTGAAAGGTAACTTTAAAAAGTGTTCCTCTGAGAAGCAATAGGAGCTTGCTGGGTAGATACATTTCATTGGTTTAGCCTGCAGCCTATGAGGAGCCAAGCTGCAGCAGGCTAAGTTTACACTAATAGTGGAATTTTTCCCTTTTGGGGTGAGGAGTGAGAGCACAGAGAGCGTTTTAGACAGCAGCTTGCTTTCATTACATGAAACCAGAATGCTGGTTGCCAGAAACATCAAGTCAATGCAAAAAAACGTACGGTAAGAGTTTTATTTAATCTTATACTAGATGCAAGTGGTGCAAAATGTGCCATGTTAGAGCTTTTTATTTGTCTCTTTTTTCTAATGTATTGAAGAGCTGCAGAGAGAAAACTAATATAGACAGCAGAATTGCTAAAATTAACTGAATCATGTTTAGAAAGAAAACTTCATAATTTGTAAACCAGTCTCAAAATTTGATAGTTCACTCTCTTTGTTCATTTTTAGACTTCCTGTCTTGTGAGCTACTGTATATAAGTTGTATAAGATGATGTTGGTTTTTTTTTTGTCCTTCCACCATAATAGATCTGGAATTAAAGAAATGTTATTACACAAACAACATCCATTTTTGCTTTTGCATTAGTGAAGATGGCTGTGTTTTGTTACTTTGGTCTGACACGATACAAAGCTATATTTACTCAACTGCATGTTTACCTTTCTTTTTCTCTGGGGGAATCTTTCAGCACATGGTTCAGAGCCACGCACATGGTCACCTGATACAGACTAACTCTTGTGGTGCAGCCTGCTGCTGAAAAGCATATTTTACTTTTTTTTTTCTCCTGATTCTTCTTTGATCAGCTTTTCTGAGTATAAATGTTTTGAAATATTGGATATCTAATTTGTATCACAGGTTTGTTTTTGAATTCTTAGCATTTTAGTAATGGTTTTAAAAGTGGCAAAGTATTTTGTTTTTCTCTGTAATACCTGTTTGCAAATTCTTTTTATATTTAGGATAAATTGCAAGTACATAAAGTCTGCTTAAATTACTGTTGTCAGTATTAACTGGATTTTGGTGCAAGTCTTTAGGGCCAAGTAGGTCCGATGTACTGTTAACATATTTTCATGGTTAATTTTTCAATTTTCTCATTCTAAAACTATTATCAGTACAGAAGCATGATGGTGAGTGATGCTGTTTTATAGCTCTGGAAGACTGGACCTGGACCTTTGCCCAGTTGCTGTATGCTTAGTTTAAATTCTCCTAGTGTCAGGTTTGGTAGAGTGGCAATGTTAAACTGTCTGCTTTTCAGTGAGTGTGTATTGGTGTGCTTAGTAATGGTCTGGATTCTACTAAAAGTTTAATATAATTATAGGGATTTGAATAGGAAAAAGACAAATTTATTTAGAAAGGAAGGACCACATTGTTCCCATATTTTTCTGTTTGTTTTTTTTTTTTTCTTTGTGAACTTCATTAACTCTATCATCATCAAACGACCTATGTTTTAAGTAAATGTACCGTATGATTTCGTATACAGTGGGACATAAATTATCCACTGTAATTGGGACCAAATTTAGTTTGAATAATCAAACATGTGAGAATGCCCAGTTTATACAAAACAAAGTATAATTAGGCCTACAATTTAAATTATTGTGCTCAAGGTTATTACTACTGTATTTTGAAGTATTAGTTTGTTTAAGGAATGGTTTATAAATAATAAACAAAACATTTTGAAAAAATGTATACAGTATTTTTTTTTTTTTCTTGACAAATGTTCTGCACTGTTTCAGCTATAAATCACTTCTTTAAATAAGAGTATAATGAATTTTGGGAAAGGTTATTTTTTAAGTACTGTATATGAACTTGATTTTTTTTCTCTTTGAACCATGCTCTTTAGCAGCATTTCACACTATCCTTCACAGTTTTTAACCATTACCACATATTTTAATCTCATCTGCAGCCTTCTTGTTCATGTGCAAAAGCATGGGAAAATTTATTCTGATGCATAGCGTTAAATGTGTGGAGGGGTAAAAGGGAGAGCATATCTGCATACATTTCAAAGACACCTTTTCTGGTAGGAGAGATACTAAAGTGGTGTATTAAAGTTATTTGCTGGAATGGTGGTGGTTCAGGTAGGTGATGGTTCTAATTTGACATTTGGATAATCTACGTTCTTCTGTATTTTTTCCACAATAATAGGCAAAATTGCCTGCTTACATTTTTAAACTGTTTTAAGGCTCAGTTAACAGATAACTTCCACTTACTTGATTAGTGCAATGAGACAGGTACCAAAGATCTTTGGAAAGTTATGTCCCCATATGATTGCCTTGCATTACTCTTTTAAAATTAATTTGTGCCATTTGATTTGTAAAACTTGGAAATAGTTAGTTCATTGAGTAATGCGAATATTTTCTTCTTCTTTCACAGAAGACAAGAATGATGCAAACCTAAGTCTAAATGATGACAAGGACTCTTCTGCACCCTATTATCTGGAAACACCATATGGTTATCAACTAGATCTTGACTTTCTCAAATATGTCGATGATATTGAAAGGGGAAATACAATCAAGAAGTTGAATATCCAGAGAAAGCCCAAAGTTGTGAAGTCTGCCACAACACCCAGAAGTGGTGGTGGCCCCACAGTCGATTGGACCTCAACAGAATCCTTGTCCTCTTCAAACAGTGATGAGTATAAGCAATCACCATTGTTTTTGTCTGCTCAGAGTCAAGCTGCATGTGCTCAAGTAAGGTCAGCTGCAGTGCAAGAGGTCTCTCCTACCTTTTTGAATGTTCCTGAAGGCAAGCTGCTTCCACCCCCGTCCCCAAGATTTCCTAGGCACAACGTACAAGTAGAGAAAACACTAATGGAAACACGAAGACGACTAGAACAAGAGAGGCTGCTTATGCAGCCTCCTGTTAGTGATTTTCGCAGACCTAGGCTTGCCAGTTTTGGGGGAATGGGATCAACCAGTTCTTTGTCCTCCTTTACTGGATCCAGTGGACATATCCAGATTTCCCCTAACTCCCAACAGCAGTTATACAATGGATATCAATCTAATGGAGAATATAATCCTTACTTTACCTCATCTATGGGTAGCTCCATTCGTCATAGTCCAATAAGTTCAGGGGTGGCCACACCTGTTACCAATGTAAGCCCTATGCACTTGCAGCACATTCGTGAGCAAATGGTTGTAGCTCTCAAAAGGCTCAAGGAGTTAGAGGAACAAGTGAAAACAATTCCAATTCTACAAGTTAAGATCTCAGTGTTGCAGGAGGAGAAGAGGCAGCTGATGTCCCAAATGAGAAATCAAAAGCTCTCCAACCTGAACATTGACTATGCTTTTCGAAAGAGATCCTATAGTGCAGGAAATGCTGAACAACTAGACCATATGTCAGAAATCAGACAGGGAGGAGAATTGCATATAGACTCTGAAGATGAGCTTGAGAACATGGAGCAGAGTTCGCAAAGAATACAAGAGTTTAGGCAGCTAACAGCAGAAATGCAAGCTTTGGAGAGGAAGATACAAGACAGCAACTATGAAACTCAGGGTTACTGCGTACAAAAAATTGAGTCATGCCGGAAAGCAAAAGAAAAAAAAATCAGTTGGTGTAGGTGCTGATGAAAATATGAATGATATTGTGGTTTATTACAAGTCATCAAAACATTGTCGGGATATAGCTGTGGGAACTGAGAGAGAAATGAGGAACGTGTGCGTGGGTGTGTCAGAAGCTATGCTGGGAGTGACTACAGAGGCAGAGACTGAAATTGAGCTGCAACATCAAGCCATCGATGCTCTCAAAGACAAAATATATAGGCTTGAGGTGCAATTAAAAGAGACCACCCATGAAATGGAAATGAGCAAGTTAAAGTTGGAACTGCAGGCAGCTGGAGCTAGAAAAAAGGTTGATAAAGGTTCGATGGCTAGACCTTTAGTTCGAACCATTGCAGTGGAAGTGTCCGTTCAAATGCAAAACAAAGCTTGTGGAAACCATTTGGAGTATGTTGATTCATGTGTGAACCATGATCTGCAGACCTCATCCATTGGTGTTAACAGCACACCAATGCTGCAGGATAGTAGAGATGGACCAGAAGTTCCCATGAGCAACTGGGTTATACATGAACATGTCCAGACCAAAGATCAGTCTATTGGTTGTGAGGTTATCATGTCTAATAAGAATGTGGGTGTGGAACTAAATGTTTGTGAAGTTGGAGTCAATACAGATGAAACAATTGATAGTTCTGGTCTTTGGCAAAGTAAACAAGAACAGGCTAAACAATATAGGTCAGTTGGATGTGGAGACTCTTCTGTGGATGTAACAGTGTGTCCTTTAAAATATTTTGTGTCTCAGGAAGTAAGTACAGATTGCATTGCAAAGGTTGAATCTGCAGTAATGGCTGTGCCACAGACCATTTCTCATGAGACAAATACCCTAAATGATTTAGTAAGTAAGTTTACCAACACAGACACAGTTGTTTTTGCAGACTCCTGCACAAATACAAATTTGAAAGCTAGTGATAAGCAGACAAGTACGTTGACCACTGAGACGAGATCAGTGGGTGTTGGAGATGGCAAAATCAAAGATGTTCTAACATCTGTTAAAACTAGATCCATTGCAGTTGGAACTTTAGTTACCACAGAGAATATGTTGGAAAGACCTATTGTAGCAAAGACCAAAGACTTAGGTGTTGGCCTTTTTAACATAAGTGAAAACTGTCTGATTGGCGTGAAAACCCGCAGTATTGCTTGTGGTCCTTCACATGAAGTTGAACTGATGAAAACAAGAAGTATTGGAGTTGGCAATGAATATGTTGCTGCTTCTGATCAAGCATCACAGACACAGATTGAAATGGATGCTGGTTTGGATCACTATATTGAACGTGTTCAGAAGCTTCTGCAGGAGCAGCAAATGCTTCTGGCTGAGAACTACAGTGAACTTGCAGATGCCTTTGGACAACCAACTACTCAGATTGGTTCTCTTAACACTCAGCTAATGAATACATTGACATCGATAAATTCAGCAATGAAATGTGCAAGTTCTGAAGAACTCAGAAGTATGCCAGAAGGCCACTTCATGACATCTGATGATTCAAGTAAGATTTTTACTGTTTTGTATTTTTTCAATAAACTGTAATTTCTAAGCCATTCATTTTTGTCACCTTGTATAAGTATTGATTCTCTAATTTCATGCTATATGTTACTGTAATTTTCTTATCTATTTCTGTTACATAATGTTTGAGTAGTGTTGCTATTCATAAATATGTACAAAACTATTAGCTATAATAAATGATTAATATAATTTTATGTTGCTACCAATGTTGGAAGGGATAGATAAGATAACATACAAATGCTGCTCTTTAGCATATTCAGCATACTAGTGTTTCTGAAGAAAGCAGCTTCTAAAAATGTGATTTTTAATTCATCAATAGATGTTCTGTAATTAGTTTTGAGATTACGGTTAAAAATTGGCATTATGTGTGATAAAGTAAAATGTATCCAGTGGGAAACATTTTAAAACACATGAAACGTTCTGTTGCTAATGAGCTTGTGGAATGTCATGTAGACCTGCTTAAAGTCTCTTCTTACGGTAGCCATGTGAACAACATAGGTACACACCAGAAATGATCAGTGAAGCCACTGGTGTTGTTTAATTGGCATTTTTGGGATTCAGTTTTGCAAATGGTCTTGGTAGCCAAAATATGGACAATAACTAAACTTTTATTTTGCTGTCTTATTTGTCAATTTTGGGCAATAATGTGTAGCTTATATTCTGTATGTCACCTTGTATATATGTTGTCTAAATGTTTGTCATTCCAATCATGTATGCATTCAAATGACAGTTTTACACTTAAACAAGTGAGTTATTTTGTTTGCTTATGCCTGAACTTTTCAAAAAATGATCTGATTGTTTGAAATTATGGTCAGCCGTTTTATCCTTGTTTTTATCCAGAAAAGCTAAACAGTAGGAAACTATTTTCTAAATTGTATTTTGTGGTATTGGCAATGAAGTCTATATTATTTAAAACCACTGGTTTAAATGAAGGGTTAGTGCTTTTGGTGGCTTTATTAAATAAGTATACAGTATATAGGGGGCCACTGTCACATAGATACAAGTGCTTAAATGTTGTTTTAGTGACTTTTGTTAGAAAAGACAAAAATAAAGCAATTTTATAACGGGCTATCAAAGACAAGATTACCTGAATAAAAACAAAAAAATGTAACTTTGTTGCTTCCAAGCCAGCAGTTAGGCTAAGTGCCTAAACATGTAGCTGTCTCAGATGCATTATTTACATTACTGTATGAATTAGAACTTGCAGCTAACTGTTTCAAGTTTAGATTTTAGTTTAAAGTTTTAAGATTTAGCAACATAATGCCAACTACTAACTTCATTTGTGATTCAATGTAAGGAGCTGTGTACTAATTCATGAATAGGCATTTCTTTAAACAGTTTTGCTTTGCTATAAATTTGTTCTCAAAGAAATGCTGCATGCTAAATTTAAAATAAGTGTCTGATAGAGCAGAATTTTTTTCACCTGCCCTAACTTAAAGGTAAATCTAAAGAGCCTTAGTAAATCAGTACTCTTCAAATTTTTTTTAAGGTGTCGTGACCCTGAAGTCATAGTCTATATAAAAGAAATCCCTGTAAAAACATAAAAAAAAAACCCAAAATAAAATAAGTGAGCAACCTGCAAAGAAAACACTATAGTCTTCTAGATATATAATTCAGGGAAAATTTGTATATGGTTTTGTGAGATGAGGCTAAAATTAAAAAGGAAAAAAAGTGATGCAGATGATATTAATGTCTGTACTTTTTTCATGAGGATGTTTAGATTATTATGGAAGTTTCATTTCTAGGAAAAAAGATTTAGAATTAAAAATTGAATCAATCGAAGAATCATATACTCCATTATTTTTCTTCAACTCCCTCAATTCAAGTTTAGCAATCTGAAAGAAAAGAATGTTTGCAGTAAAGTCCAGCAGCTACAGGGACTTTTGAATAGAAGCTTAGGATGTGTCCATCTCATCTATGTAATGTTCTGTGTTGTCACTCCATTGTATGGAGTCGGTCCCACAAAACTGTCCTTTCTAAACAACTCCACAAAAATGTACGTTGGTTGGCAACATTTTACATTCCCCTCATCAGGTATGGTATACACTAATTTTCTTTGAAGGATTTTTAGCCCAGTATTTTTTCACACATTTTTCAACATGTCACTGGTTCTTTTCTCTTTCACAGTTTCGGTAGCCAGTCTATAGTTTTGTATTCTCTGCCTAATATTTTCATGTGCCTTTGTTCTTGTTAGGTGTTCTCTGAAATATTTGTTCTTAAGAGTAATAGGAAGATCACAGTTTACTCCCAGTTTGTGCCATCTTGTTATGTATGATGTGGCAGCAATTGATTATATGGTTAAAATGGTTTCATCATTACAGACTAGTACAACGGCTGCTTTGATCAATTGATATCTCCTAATTTTATTTCATAATTTGGTTACTGAGTATTTTACATAGCATTTTTAAAAGTGTTCTTGCTTTCGTTTAAAGGATCCTGTAATTGTGTGCCTCGTAAAGCTAACTGTATGAAGTAAAGTTTGATTAATTAATTTGTTCAATAACATTTCTTCATGACCAGGCAATGTTACAAATATTTGGCATTCAAGTGTGGATACCATTCTTATTACATTAACAAAACTGCTGTTTAAACAGACTACAGTCAAATGCAAAATATCACTGTAAGGAAAGACAACTGCTGCTGACTACTAAGCGGTTTACTTCTAAACTGTTAGCTGTAAATACTGTATAAACTAATGTTTTAATAAAATCAAGTTCTGTTATCAAATCTTTTAATGCTTATAAGGCTTAAACAGTACCTGAGGTGTTATGCATAACTGTTCCTGATCATATTGCTTTTAATGCATGTATTATACTTTTATTTTGCCCATAATGATTTAATAATTATGTAATTTAATTGTATGAGATTACTAATTTGATCAAAGATTGATTTGAACCAACATCCATGTAATTCAATAGGATAAAATATTATACAAAAATCTGCCAGTGACCTTAATGAAATAAACAATAAACAAACACATAATTTATATGTGGAGTTAGTGTTAAGTTAGGATAGAAATTCAACTCGGTTCAGTTATGTTCCATTCTTGCCACTGCTAAAATGCAAATTGGCGTTGGGGTCAAAAAATAATAGTTTTTTTTAGTATTATGCTAAAATAAATGAAAATAACAAAAAAAATACTTCTCACTGGGACAGAGCTTTGGTTATGCACAAATTTGGTCAATTTTTTCCATAATTAATTTATCCTAGTAGCAATCACTACCAACAAAAAAAATCTAGCTGTACACCAGTATGCACCAAACACAAGTGAATTATGGTAAAAGGTGGTAAAAAAAAAAATCACACTTATAAATTCTACATCATATTATTTCAAAACGTTGCTGAGAGTGATTTTAAGTTGTAAATTAACACAGTGCTTTGGATAAATTCTTTGTTTTAAAATATTAAAAGTAGCATGTTATGCTCAATGAATTTTCTCAGCCAATGTATGTTAGTGATGTATATGCTGTATGTGTTATTTTTATTTTATAATGTGTACGTTGTGCCATATACAGTGGGTTGAGAAAATATTCAGACCTCTTCATTTTTTGCACACTTTATTGTGTTGTATATTTAATTGTAAATGGATAAATTTGCCATTTTTGCCCATCAGTACTTTATTTGGTCAGCAATTGCAGCTTTGAGTCTTCTTGGTTTAAGTCTCTACAAGCTTTGCACACCTGGCAGTTTATCCCATTTTTCTTGCAGAACCTCTCGAGCTCAGTTACCGTAGATACTTGCGTATAAGTCGAAAAATTTATGCCTTAAAATTCATTCAAAATAACAGAATCGACTTCTCCGCGGGGCAACACAATTGTCCATAGAATTTGGGTAATGACATTGTACACTCAACGCTTCACGGTGTTAAGTAACCGGTCATCTGCCGTTTCCCATGGTCTTTGAAATAATTATAAGCCAGCAATACTATTGCTAATTAGCTAGTTTTTTTTTTTCTAAATTCATTAAATAATTCTTTAAACTGTGAAATACTTGAATTTGAGCATTAGCTTTTGCAGGTTTTGGATAACAAACATACCATTAGCTGCCACGTGCAACCAGATTTGGAATCAAAAGAACCAAGGCAACACACGCTATCAGTGCGATGCAAGCGCAGCCCGCGATTCAAAAAAATTTCTCTGCCTACCTGTTTGTCTCGTCTGAGAGTAGCTGAAAAGCAGTATCAGGAGAGAGCAGCCTGAAGTAGTCCAGCAATGGGTGATCTGTCGTGTCCAACAGCAAGCCATGCTGTCTTGTGAAGTCCGGTAGCCAGTTCGGCTCCCACGGATCAATGTCTGGGTATTCCTCCCACGTGAACCTTGCCGTAGGTGTATCGGCTGCGCAAATGCGTTCAGCTGGCAGCTGATCAGCTGGCGCGGCATCGGCTGGTGTCCGATCAGCTGATGCTGGCTTCTCACTCTCTTGCTCGATTCCTGATCACTGTCAATAAAAATCCGATTCTGAAAAATCAGAGTCCGACTCTGCAATAATGTGCAAAACATCGTCTGCTGAGTGTTTTCTTTTCTGCACTCGCTTCACTCCCTTGTGACATATCGATGCCATCTTGCCTTTGTTTACATTTCGCAACTCACGCACACACAAGGATTAGTTGCCGAGTCAAGGAGTCTAGCATTTCTCCAAGCACAGAGGGAATGCCTGTGACGTGACAGTGAGTTTTGTCGCCATTAACAGCTGATTGTCGCCCTCTATCTCTGATAGCTGTCAAGTTTTATCCATCCATACATTTTCCAACCCGCTGAATCCGAACACAGGGTCACGGGGGTCTGCTGGAGACAATTGTCAAGTTTTACCCTCGACTTATACGCGGGTCATAACAAATTTCATAATTTTCGGCTTAAACAATACTCTTGACTTATCTGCGAGATCGTCTAATACGCAAGTATCTACGGTAGTCTTCATGTCTCTCCACAGATGTTCTAGGAGGTTTAATTTTAGGCTTTGTCTGGGCTACTCAAGGACGGTCAGAGACTTGTACCGAAGCCACTCTAGGGTTGTCTTGGCTGAATGTCTCAGATCTTTGTCATGGTGAAAGGTGAACCTTCACCCCAGTCTTCAGATCAGGTTTTTTTCTATGACCTCGCTATATTTGGCTGCGTTCATTCTTTCCTCAATTCTGACCAGTCTCCCTTTTTCTGCAGTTGAGAAGCATCCCCATAACATGATGCTGCCACCACCATTTTTCACCATTCATATGGCATTATGCAGATGTTGAGCAGTGCCTTGTCTTCATCAGAGCTGCTTGGAATTCTGACAAACAGCAAACTCTAGGAGTCCTGGTGGTTCTAGGCTTCTTCCATTTTGCAATTAATTAGGTCACTGTACTCCTGGGGAATACTCAAAGCTTTAGAAATAGTTTTATACCCTTTCCCTGATCCATGCCACACAACAGTTTTATCACAGAGGTCTACAGGGAGTTCCTGGGATTTCATGGCTTGCCTTTTTGTTATATGCACTGTATGTCTTTCTAAGCTATGTCTAATGACATCAGTTTGTCACATGTGGACTTCAGTCAAGTTCAAGACACAACACAGGGCTAAATTAAAGCAAATAAGATGCTCCTGACCACAATTTTCAGAGCCACGTAAAGGGCCTGATTACTTCTATATGAGATAGATTTTGGTTTTTGATTATCACTTTGTCATTATGGGTTATTTATTATAAGTTAATGGACAAAAATGGTCAATTATCTATTTAAAATTAAATATACAAGTGTACAGAAAGTGAAAGGGTCTGAATACGTTCTAAATAAACTGTATAAAATGGGTTAGTGAAGAGCTCAACATTTTTATAATCATTTTAGCAAAGCTGAATGTAGTTTTTCCAAGATCAAAATCCATAGTCTCCTGCAGACTGGAGAATGCTAAATGGTTTGCTCCCCGTCCCCATTTATTTTTTTTTGTAACACAATTTTATAGATACTTTCTTTCATTAACTAACATGCAACACACCTCCTCAACATTCAAATATACCATTTGAACCTCCGTTTTTGTTATTTATTTGTTGCAAGATCTGTTCCTAAAACTGTCACCTTTGGTGTCATTCTCAGCAGTGAGCTTTTAAGTCCTTGCATTTATTTTTATTGTCCCTTTCTTATAATATCTCACTATGATTACCTTTAAGATTAAAAGAAATTTTATCTTTAAAAAAAAAAAAGTCTTCAATATGCATAACACATTTAATAAACAAATCTGATTCTCAATTCACACTTTATTCTTTTAAATTAAATTTTGTTGCCTAAAGAAAAAAAAAACTAGTTGAATAGATTTATAATATTTCACTTTGTATGTTGCTGTTGGTTCTTCTTCAACACAGTTCATTATTTTAAGAACATTCAACTTTTATGAAAAATGTACACAAACCTGGTTTGTTCTATTTGTTTACAGGTTTTGGTCAGTGTTTAATTGGCAACACCACAGTTCCTTCTACGACCAATCCAATACAGTCCTTCGACTTTAATCATAATGGAGAAGTCCTACAACTGGACCAAAAAACATCTGTCACCCAGCTGAGTGAATTCAGCACAGAGTCTACAAATAAATCCATTCCAGAAAGTGCTTCATCTCAAATGATTTTTATTGCATCTGCTTTGCATGGTAACTGTTTTATTTGTAAATTAGTGTTTGCTTTGAACAGTTAGTTTCATTCGTGTAATTTATATGAGTCTATTGTAATGTCTCTACTTTTTCTAAAATGTTATCTGTTCATTGTTAATGTTGTGTGCACTGTGTGTGTGTGTGTGTGTCTGTATAATATATACAAGAAGTTATTGTTTAATCATCTTGAAAAGTATACAGAAGGTATAATAGTTGATGTAGCTACACACAAACATACTTTATTTTATTTAGTGTATTTCAGTATTGGATGCCATTAACATTTCTTAACATATGCTTAGATTGTGGAAAATACATGTGAAAGTTAAGTGAGTTATTCATGGCACACAGGGAGTCATTTGTGAGGTCTTAACTACCAAGCTGTTCGTTTTCAGTAAAAGCTCCTAGCCATGGCTGTTCTGCACTTCTTATAAAAAGATTTCTTTTTGTCTTTAGTGATCTGTCTACTCAGACAGTACTTAGCAAACCTAAAATGTATTTACGAAAGAATTCAGTTTAAGTTGGTGAGTAAAAAGCAACCATTTATTCAGGAATGATATGCCTGTGCCAACTCAAAGACTTTAATTACAGTACAAACAAACACACACGGGAAATGTGGCCACTGTCACTTCCTTTATGCCTTTGTTTTATTTTAGGAAGCAACATACCAACTGTACAAAGAAGTATTATAAGACTTGGTCATACGCATAGAAAAATAAGAATGTTTTCTGCTCCCTACCATTTTCAGAGATTTAATTAAAACCAATCGTGTTGGATTAAGGGCAGCCGTCCAGTGACTTAAAATTCACAGTACTGAGCATTAAGCCTGAGCAGTATTTTTGTTGTCTGGGTATTTCAGCTGCTGCAAAACTCTGTTCTCCCCAGTATCAATTTCTGTAACTGTTTAATATTGCTTTGTGTATTAGTAAGGCATACGCACATATTTTCTTTCTATTTATTTTCAAAATGAAATTTAACAGTACCTTGCATGAAATTAGAATGAACATCAGATGTTTACGTGGCTTCCTCATATAAACTTAGTTAAAAATTGTGCAATAGCTGTTTTATATTGTAATAAATTCACAGAACAATTAACAATAAATGGAACCAGATGGCTGTCATATGGAGCCATTAAAAAAATGCATTGAACAACATGCACAATTGTGGTTATGGATTACTGTAACCAGTGGTTAGTTTCTCCTGAATAATGCAGAGACCATCCCTTGAAAATGTTTACAGTGAATAAACTGCAGTGTTATACTTTGTTTAGTAATTAATATTTAAAGATAAGGAAATGGGTTCAGAGAGTTTAAAATAGACTAGGTGTAAAAGTTCGTATGTAAAGGATCGGACAACAATATTCATAGAAATGCAGGATACAACTCTGAAAATAGTAGCCATAAGGGTAAATAAATCAAAAATACAATCAATAATCGAATAAACATTGCTTGTCTCAATGCTAAAAGAATCAAAACAAATTAGTTGAACAATCGCCCCTCCACATTCGTGAAATGTAGACGCTCATGGTTTAGATTATTCACCAGTTGGCCGTGAACAGCTAAATAGTAATATTTTTGGAGCCTACTGAAAGATCGCAGCAACTTGCAGACAATGTGAAAGCCAAAAGTATATAAACATTACTGAAAATAATTTGTATCACATAAATTTATGTAATATAAATATTAGTGTTATTTATTATTTGTGCAAGTGCATATTTTTGTGCAAGTTATTTTTAGTTGAGGGGGGAAAAAAAAAAGCTGTGATGTTTCCGCCAGTTGCCTTCCACGTTTACTACTCCCTTAGTTATTCAGCAAATCAAGAGGTCTCCACCCAACTGGGATGCCCCAAAAAGTTCTTATTTATGCATCATGCTTTATACGGATTTGTTTTAAGGTTAAGTAAAAAATAAGTCATAAGTCCTTTTTATTGTATTGAAAAGAAATTTATACATTTTTGGTAAATAATAGAAGCACATTCACATCCTTGGAAGCACTTGTGTAGCATAAAATTGCCAATTTATTAAAAATCCAAAACTGAAATTTCTCATTCATATAAGTATTCAGAGCCATAATTCAGTGCAGTTTAGTTGGGAGCAATTATAACTTCAGGGGCCTCATGCATAACGCCGTGCGTAGAATTTGCACTATAACATGACGTGAGCACAAAAGCCGAAATTTGCTTACGCACAGAAAAATCCAGATGCAGGAATCTGTGCGTTCACCAACTTCCGCGTTCTTCCGCTACATAAATCCCACTCAGTGTGGAAATAAACGCATGTGCACGTGCTTACTGCCCCGCCCCAACTCCTCCCAGAATTACGCCTCTTTGAATATGCAAATCAATATAAATAGCCCTTAAGTCCAGCGTTCTGTGAAAAGGCAATGGCAAAAGTATGAGGAAAAATAGAAGAATTTCAGCGAATACCAAATGGAGGCAAAGAAAAACGTACTATTTTGTTGGTTTAAACAGTTATATAAGCAACAAAAGGAAGTTGATCGAGTGACATAGCGTGTCGGAGAAACTCGAAAGCTCAAGTTCACAAAGTCGCACAGTGCCCGAAATAAAAAAGTTGTCACATATCAAAGTCGGCGTGAAAAGGCAACTTGTAGCCCACCATCTGAGTGTCATATGAAAGCTTATTAGGGTACAGTGAAAAAAAAAAGGCACACAGTGTGAAAAAAGCACGAAATGTCAACTTTAATCTTGAAATTTCCACTTTAATCACGTAGTTTATTTTGTCATTAAAGTAGAACATCATAAACATCATCTTAAAATCCTTTAGTTTACTAGTTTCTCAAATCCCATCGTAACTAAGGTAGCACGTTAAATGCTTTGTTGTGCATTTGATCTTATATGTTCTCTGTGTGCCTGAATCACTACGTGCTCTTCCTCCGACAGGACACAGAATCCATTACGTTCGAAATATTACAGCTCTCTGAATAATTAAAATACTGAGAAGTATACGTGATATCATTTTCATGATGATATAAGTTAAAGCATGTTATTAAACATGGGAACATGGTGGCGCAGTGATTGTTCATGTCTTACAGCAAGATGTTTGCTGCGCGACCTTCAATGAAATACTTTATTGCAGCAGTACTGTCTTTTTCAAACGTACTAACCCCCAATTCCTGTCCTTACTTTTCTTTCTCAAAATACCCAATCGCCACACAATCAGCTCTGTAATAGACGTTAAGCCATCTGTAAGCTTAGAACGCCGATTCTTCAAAACTTTTAAGGAACATCAAAATATCTTCGTAATGTTTAATTATTCTATCCATCTATCCTTTCAGTGTCGCGCCAGCCACAGCATGAAAACAGGGCGAGGCAGGAACAAACCGTGAACAAAGCTCAAGCTTGCTAGCACTGCGGCACCGTGTAATTACAGTTAAAGTTTTATCTGTATAATATAATCAACATATTTTGCTGCATTTCATCTTAAAAATGATATTGTCATGATATGTAAATACGCACTTTATAAAGTGGCTCAGGTCGTGCAATATTATAACTGTATCATAAGTACAATTACCTCACGGTAACTTGCAAGTACAAACAGTTCTACAAGGAGCACTTGATGGACTGATTGAGTGCGTGTAGAGTTCTTGGGATGAAACTGTTTGTGAACAGCGAGGTCCGAACAGGAAAGGCTGTGAAGAGTTGGTCGGATGAAAGCAGTTCAAATAGCGAATGGCTGAGGAAGCGGGTGCTTGATGCTGTATACCGATAATTCTCTTTCCAATCGCTGTAGATCTGTGATTCACACTCAGATACAGTGATATAAATACTTCGAGTGGTGCAGTGAGAGTAATATGGAAAAAGATGATCCGCTGTGGCAAACCCTAACGGGAACAGCTGACAGAAGAAGAAGAACAAGGTGCAGTGAGAGTAACAATGCTAAAGCAGTTATGGTATTTAGAATAGTTTGACCATTCTGTGGACCATTATATTGTTACAGGTTAATTACAATCATCCATCCATCCATCCATTTTCCAACCCGCTGAATCCGAACACAGGGTCACGGGGGTCTGCCGGAGCCAATCCCAGCCAACACAGGGCACAAGGCAGGAACCAATCCGGGGCAGGGTGCCAACCCACTGCAGGACACACACAAACACACCCACACACCAAGCACACACTAGGGCCAATTTAGAATCGCCAATCCACCTAACCTGCATGTCTTTGGACTGTGGGAGGAAACCGGAGCGCCCGGAGGAAACCCACGTAGATACGGGGAGAACATGCAAACTCCACGCAGGGAGGACCCGGGAAGCGAACCCAGGTCCCCAGGTGTCCCAACTGCGAGGCAGCAGCGCTACCCACTGCGCCACCGTGCCGCCCTAATTACAATCAGATGCATTAAATTTATGAACGATATGCGGTTAATTTCAGTGTATTTGATAAAGCCGCCGTCGTGGATGTGGATCTAAGAAAGGGTAACCACACAGGAACAGTAGCACTGCTTTGACGCTGGGTACCACCAGTCTGCAAAACCGAGCGGAGAACTTGCGTACGACAGAGTATGAGGTACCGTGGAAAAGTGCGTGGCTTTACGCCAAGTGTAGGTTTTATACATCGCGATTTGAACGTGGAAACGTTCTTGCGCAACATTTCTGTGCATACGCACCGTTTATACATGAGGCCCAAGGTCTTTTTGAGAAAGCCTGTACAAGTTTTGCATACCTGGATTTGGGCAGTTTATCCCATTCTTCCTGACGGGCCCTCTCAAGGTCTTTTAGATTGGCTGGGGAAGTGCCTGTAAACTGCTATTTTCAGGTCTCTCCATGGATGTTCTGTGAGGTTTAAGACTGGGCTTTGGCTGTACACTTATAGAGTCGATGTTGTGCTGAAAGGTGAATCCATTGCCCCCTCTGAGGTTGCATGCAGTCTGGAGCAGGTGTTCTTCAAGGACCTGTCTGTATTTGGCTGCATTGATCCTTCCCACAGTTCTGATTAGTCTTCCTATTGCTGCCACTGAGAAGCACTCCTATAGCATAATGCTGCCACCACCGTGGTTTACCAAGGGAATGGTTTCAGGCAGGTAATGAACAGTCCCTGGTGTTTGACATAGTGCTTGGAGTTCTGCACAGCCTCATTTTTGTCTCATCATATCAGTGGATCTTTTTCCAGAGTCCTTTAAATGCCATTTAGCAAAATCCAAGTAGGTATTTTGTCATTTTGTGTTTTTAAAAAAAATGGTACACTATGCTTTTATAAAATCTGGTTTTATTAGACTATTCCATGACCCCACACAGGCCTACTTATGATAATCGAAGTATAGGTCGATGCATTTTTTTTTTTGGTAAATCTGCCCTCAGTAGCTTTATATGACATAACACACACAAAATGTGTTTCATGTGAACAGTAAAATCTTGCATGCAAACAGCCCAAAGGATGTAGTGATAAGTAATGTCAAAAATGAGTAACAGAAAGCCAAGGACCAAAACTGGGCACATTCTGAAGGTACACATGTCCAAGCATTATAAGCCTTCTTCGATAGTGTAAACTCAAAGTGAACTGGTCTGAACTGTTCACTTCATATCCCTGGGTTCAGACGGGGCGTTGCTATCTAGCTAACCTTTCCACATCTCTATGAAGACCAGAATTAATATTTCATTCTTTTATGCAGTCCTATTGCAATGAATAACTGGCCAGGAACCACATCAAGCTTGGTAAATATGTACCTAGTCCTGCTATAGTTTCATTTATCTTCATTTCATTTATCTACATTATTTGAGATCATTCTAGAAAAGTTGGAATGCTTGTGTTTAGAGCAAACCATTATTTTACATACTGTCGTTCTTTAGTGAACACCATCCAAAGACCGAAATATACACACATAACACAACAGTATACACATTTTTATGTGACGTTTTTAGTTTAGAGTCCAGTTCTTTATCCACTATTTCCTAATTCCTTATCAGTATTTCTCTTTGCTGTCTTTTCCTGATTGAAACAGACACAGAATGAAATCAGTTCCATAATAAAATATTTAAATTGTCAATAGAATGAAGTACATTGATATATAATTACTATGACAACAATAACTCTTAATACTGAAATATATTTTGTGACTATACTGTTTATAAAAATGTTAGATTAAAAAACACACACCAACTTGGCTATAAAATTGAAACATGGATTATCTAGGGTAATGTATATACTTTTTTAGATGTCAAAATGTTGTTAAAACGTTTACATATTTGATGGAGGATTAAATGAATGAAGACAATGCATGATAGCCATGCCAAGTCTACATTTTCATCCACTCTAATAAGCCAAAATAAACTTAGCAAGTTTTTTGCATGTTTTTTTCCAGAGAGAAACACAAGTACTGATGTGCTTTTAATTTTTAGAGCTTGAAAAATCAGTGAGACCTTTTATTCTGGAGTACAGTCACACATTTGTTTTCTCCCCAATACATTTTGATGCACTATTTCTGTAACTTTAGTAAACCTGTACAGTCATCCACTTCTTCAAAAAAAAACAAAAAAACAATTATATAATGTAAATAACTAATGGACCAGGGTGGCAAATATATGAACTTGGCCTTTGAACTGTTGTCCCATCCCCTATTTTAAATTCTCTTTAACTATGTTGTGGCTTTTTAAATCAACTTGTTGTACAATGGACAAGACAAACATTCATAAGCAAAAGACCTATTAAGAAGGCCTGTACCATGTCACCTCCCTTCATTTCTGGATGAGTAACACAGTTATGCAGTAATATGTAGTTATGGTTTAACAAGCAATTTGACTGAAGGTGTAAATAAGACCATTCGTTTCAAATGAAGATTATAAATAGCTGTGCAACATTCCTCATGTATGGCTTTATTGCAGTTACAGTCCTTTAAGTCCTAAAAAGTGATTTTTCTCCTACTAGCATAAAAAGTCTTATGACAGTTAGTGATCAGTTGAGTTGTATTATTATTTTTATGATTATTACACACTGTTTGTTTTAACAATTTTTCAATTCACCTTTTTATTTTTTTTCATTGTATTTTTTTTTTTATCCTATATATGGTGTAATTTTGTTTTTTATTTATTGAGCTGATTTTTTTTTTTATTATTATTTCTTCCTTCACATTCCCAGTCTCAACCCCCCCCCCCCCCCCCCTTTTTTAATACATTAGAATGAATAGATTTACTCTGGTTTGGGGTAGATAGTTCAGTTATTATGATGTAATGGACTAATCAACAAACAAAAAGATGTGCCTATTGCATATTTTTGAACAAAACAACCCATTAGATTAGCAAAGGGTAGAAAAATCTCTGAAAGTTAAATAAATAACATATGTTACATTTAGTATCCGATTGTTTTTTTGTTTTTTTTCTTTTATGTAGGTTATTGATGGAATTGTTGATCTTTTAATATTATACACAACATGCTATAAATTATACAAATGTATCAGTTAATAAGAATAATATTATTATTATATATTCTGTTTTAGTTTAGTGGTTAAGGCTCTTTGATCCACAATGTCGCTGGTTCAGTTCCATCATGTGCCTTACAGTTTGACCCTGAGCAAACCAATTAACATGCTGCTGGTGTAACTGGAAAAAAATGCATAAAGTTGTAACCTATCCTAATCTTTTAGATTGCATTTTCAACAGATAAAGGCATTGGTCAAATATACAGTCATAATACATTTCATATACATGTTAGGAAAATAGAAAGCACTTCAGTAATGGAATATTTCAAAATTGCAGGACAGCCTTGTAGTCCAAATACACTGAAGTCCATCATGAAGAAGAAAGATGGAAGACAAGGTTTAAGTAGCACCAAGAAGAACTTGCAATTTGTGGGTGTAAATGGAGGGTAAGTGCAAAAGACATTAAAAGCCTTGTCAGTATGCAATTAATTAATGTATGTTTTGTGATATATTAAGCAGAAAGACTTTTTTGCACGTTTTACTGTTGTGATTACAGAAACTGTACAAGTTGAAGCCTTTTAGAGGAGAATAGAAGAATGTTGTTTTCCATGTACAACACCTGTAATCTGTCTTCTGTTATCTCATCTGGGGTTTAGCTTTGCAGGTCAAATAAAGCTAATGTAGTACAGCATGAGCAAAATGTAGATTACTACAACTACAGTGTGTACATGTTTTATAACTCCAGTACTGAATGTACTGTATTTTACAATAATGGTAGAAATTATGTGCAGTTAGCTGAAAATGCCGCATGTACATAGCATGTGTAGTTTCAAGTGCCTGTGGTATTAATTGAGGACAACCCCCAAATTTCACATTGCCAATAAAAGGAACCCTGCAGCTGCCTTTTCCAGAGAGTTGCACATTTGTATAACACTGCCTGCATTATTAGAGTGACATTTCTGTAGGGTTCATCGGTGTTACTCTCTTTTTCAGTATTGCGAAACTAATATGCCAATAATGCAAGTTTCTTAAAAGAAATGGTCCAGTAATTATTATCCTTTATTTTTAGAAGATAGCTGTTTTGCTTCATTTGATTCAATCTTGAATCTTCCAAGGTTGTAACATTACTTTTGCCATGCTTTACTGGAGTGTTTTATTGAATTGTTGATTTTTTTTTTTTAAACACAGGTATGAAACCACATCTAGTGACGACTCAAGTTCAGATGACAGTAGCTCTTCTGATTCAGAAGATGATAATGAAGGTAGTGCATTTTCAGGCTGCAAGACTTCTGAAAATCAAGATGAGAAAATGGAAGGAACGTCACAGTTTTGCAATGAAGCTGTTTTGGCAGTTACAGAAGAGGGTAAAGAAGCAGGTGAAAAAGTGGAAATTAGAGAGAGGTATGAGATTTATCCTGAAAAACCATCTAAATAAACTAACAAAAAAAATCAATGTAGTATGTGTAATGTCTGAAAGAATGTTAATTTGTCAGTATCCCTTTATCTCTATATATAACCGATAAAAGCAATTTTAAATTCATACATATGTTATTGATGCAAGTTAACACCAGTACTCTTTTTATGGTAATTATCAGCAAGATGAAACATAAACATGGTTTAAAGTAAAAAGCTAGCATAACCTCAGAAAGCAATATGCACATCATCATCTAAAGAGTTTGATAATCACAGTAAGGAAAGTTGATTGTATAATTTATAATATAGTATAGTATGCCGATCCATGCAGTTTGTGAGCTTTACTAATTAAGTTCACTTAGGTTAGTAAGTGGATAAAGTATGCACTTTATTGCAGTCTTGCAAGCGAGCCAGTATCTGTGTGAAAAACATGGTATTAGACAGCGTTGGTTCAGAAAGTAACATTGGCATCAGAAAGGAGTTGCTGTGGATGTTACTAGAGAAAACAGCCTCTAAAGCTTGAAATATAAAGATGATTGAAAATTATTGAATGGTGATTTAAAACGGATGCTAATTTGTTTGTGTTGAAAAAGCAAAGTGAGGTACAGAGAATTATCTTTTGTCTTTTGATGAAAGAATCCATACATTTATGCAACAGCCACATCAAAACCCACTATTGACATTCAAGTACAAAAGAAGCATTGCATTATTTCATAGCCTGTTTCAGTGGTGCAGGGGCTGAGGCCAAGACACTAATCAGTCCAAATAACTTGTCAGGGGAAAACAAAACACTGGGAAAAACCTTAGTATCAGATCAAAATATTATCAACTTTTTCAGAAGTTCGTGATGGACAAAACATTAGAACATCAAGTAGTTAGGAGGAAATCAGGCTGCGGACAGCTTTTGTGTATGTAATGTTTCAAAACTCTCATGTTGTTTTATATGCCTTGGGAGGAGAGTGTGGTGTGATACAAAATTGATGTAATTGATGTACATGTTTCTTTAAAACCAACTTTGTACTTACGTTTTTACATCACTTTCTAAAAAGTAGTACGTTTTAATTGTATAGAAAGCAGTTTGTTGTATTTCTTTTCCCATTGTTATCAAAACAAACATTTTCATCAAAACAAATTGTTTTTATCTCAAAGTGTATATTGCAGAAAGTCAAGATCTATGCATTGCATTCTCATATGGTGTTTTCTCTGACAGGTTTGAACTAAGTGAGAAAATGATGTCAGCATGTAAGGTTTTAAAATCGCATTTGAATGACCCTAAGGCTGTTACTAGCAAGGATTTGGTGAGTGGAATAAGTTAGCTATCCTTAAATATCCCAAAATATCTTTAAGGCCTATAATCCATAGAAACTGTTTGGCATGAGAGGGGCTTAAACTGAAAGAATCAGAACTTTTCTTTTAAGGATTAGTTGGGAAGATGTGTCATTAAGCTCAGGCTTATTTTGATAACAGAATTAAAAAAAAAATGATGAATTAATTAATGTGTGTGAAAATTAAATATTTACATTAAGATCCATTCATACCACCCACTGAAAGCCAGTTGATCTTAATTTCAGTCGCAGAAGGGCCCATTAGGCCTTTTTTTTTTTTTTTTTTCATCTTTAATTGATGTCCTTGTTTAATTGGCAGTTATGTTTTTTTCCCCCCAACTTGAGAGATTTATAAGACATTTACAAATAGCTATAGTTTTTAATACGTTAACTCTCTTTTTTCATTTTCTTATTAATTCTCCTTTTTAATTCACCTTCACCTCCATGAAGTTTGTTCCCTTAAATGTATTCAAATAATGACTATTAAACAGAAGCTGAATAGACACCGGGGCAAATGCTGAAGGGCGATCATATCCACTAACACATTTATTAGTAAGAAATTGCTTGGTTGGAACTACCCCATCTTGGCTTCCAGTTGAAGCTAAATTGACTTTTCTTATATCCTCCCTAGCCTCTCTCTTCTTCATTTTACATCTATGAGAATACGTAAATTGAGCTTTCTAGTTCCATACCATATGTACTTACTGTATGGCATAGTTGGAGAAACAATTAGGCTATTTGTGTTCTGTATGTTCCTTCAAGTAGGTACCTTTCTGCACATGTTCTGGAATTGCCCAACAGTTATGGCTTTCTGGTTCTCAAAGTTTCTCTTACTTATTCTTTCCTACAAAATACTTTTCTCCACCTCAAATTTTTCTTCTCTTGAACTTTTCTGCTGTTTCCCTTTATTCCTTCCAGCAGAAGCTATTCTCTCTAGGCTTACCTGTTGCTAAACTGGCCTTAGTCTTCTGCTGGAATTTCCCCCTTTTTCCTATCCTTCAGTTTGTGGCAATTATTCTTTTCTTTAACAATATCAGAATTATCAGCTGCAGGAATCGGCAGTGCGTCCAACTGTTGTACTTTAAATTTGTAGCCCTTTGCATGACGTATCCACAACCACACAGAGTGGAACTTTGATCCCGTGTCCTTTTATTCTCGTCCAAACTGGCAGTGGATTTTTAGTTTCAGTTGACTTTTAAAAATCTTCTTTCTGTAACATCACTCTTCTTGAGCTCTCTGCATTGAGGATTAATGGCGTGTCTGGCCCCAACACAGGGAAATGACCACCGTCACCAAGTCCGTGGGTGTTTGGTTATCTGGTGGGCAGTGATGAGGGGGAACTCCTCCTTCCTAGTTACCTTTCTTTGTCAGTCTGACTTGTGTAATGTCACCCTTTTAATTAGTTATGTAACCTCCATTTAGTCATTTTTTCCATTTATGTCTATTGTTGTTTCTCACAGGATTGGTGAGAGGGCTGTTTATCTTGAAATTTCACACATCCCTCTTATTTTTGTATTTTTTTTAATCCTCTTTGGTAGTGTTTATACACACACACACAATGCATGTAACATTTCAATAAAATTTTTAGCAAACTTAGTTTTGTAATTTCAGAACTGATACCAAAATATTGAAGCTGGGAAATAACTTGCATAGCTAGGTAAGAAATCTAATTAAAAGAAGATGTTGATTGGAATGAATATATGCAGTCCCAGTGTGTCAAGGACTGAACCTTAGAAATACTTATCTAAACCTTTACATTTCCACATGACTGTAAATCCAGATATACATAATATAAACATTTCTCCAACATCCTGTGAAAACAGAATGACATGCACATCTGCTGAATTTGTAGATTATCTGAAGGATAAATACAGTTACTTAAATGTGTAAATAAATGGTGTATATTTTAAAGATTTTTTTTAAAAAACAAATTTTTGGGTTGTTTATATTAATGTTTCACATTACATTGCTCATAGAAAGTTTCTGTTGTAAATTAAAAAAACAAAGTATTGCTTCAAACTGTAACTCAAATTTTTCCATAAATTATTCATTTTAAACTTCTAGAAGTGGAGTTTAACTCTACAGAAACCATTTTATTATTATGAGTTCTACGTCTGTCCTTTTAATCAAATTGTAGCACAGTGACCTCCACGAGTAAATTTTTTTCTTTTTTTCTTCATCATGTCTAACACACAAAAGAATACTTTAATTACAATACTTTTATTATAATAGCAAAAAACAATGCTTAGAAATGTACTGTGGTTGTAGTATTTAAACTGATTGGGTGATATTTCACCAGAGAGCTTGTCTCAACACAATTCAACACGAGTGGTTCCGTGTGTCCAGTCAGAAGTGGGCTGTTGCAGCAATGGTTGAAGATTACCTTTCTGGATTTAGGGACATCTCTCCTGAAGTTCTGCAATATATAGTAAACCTGGCGGATGGAAATGGAAACACAGCCCTTCATTATAGCGTCTCTCACTCAAACTTTGAGATTGTTAAATTACTGTTAAATGCAAGTAAGTTGATATTTTTGCTTGTTCAAAATGTAAAAATTTGTGAATGGTCTTCAGTTGTCTGCAGCATGACATTTAAAGGTCAGACATTCCTGTATATTCTCATTTTCATATTCCATATGTGTACTGTATTATCAAAAGGTTTTATTTCGTTAAAGGGAAGGTATACTGTATGTTTAGCAGTTACCATCTAACTTATACATATCTACATATGTAAGGAGAAATACATCAGTACTGATCCATACTCTGATTTTTAACAGAACTCCTTTTCTGGAATGTAATTTTTGTTTGATGACATGAAAACACCTAATATAAATCCAGTTATATAAAGTATTTTGCCTTAACTTTTCTGTTTTAACAAGCAGATTATCCGCAATATGTAAGAAATATATTTATTTTTCTCAGTTTTGTTCTACTTCTTGGGTTGCTTTTGTTTTTCTTAAATTTGTTTTACTTGTTTTTGTGTAAATATAGTTTAGCATAAGCTTTAGTAGCCATATTATGGTATGCCTGTATATAGTACTGATCTGTACAGTGTATATTTTGCAGTGTTTCAGGAAGATTTACAAAAACTGCTGAGACGCACTTGGATTTGGGCAGGGTGCCAGAGGTCTGTGTGGACTTGAAATAGGAACATTTGTACCTAGTCATTCACTTTGCCTCCTTAAAGATGAAGGTCAAAGGTGTAGTTGCACCTAAACACAGGAATGGTTAATGTGTTGCTTGCTGCATTTTGGTTATAATCCCTGAATTTCATCCATATTTAACATAATTTACTTTTATATATCGCTGAATGCGTATAAGTTGAGTGTGTTGTCATTTTCATAAGAAATAATAATAATACATTTTATTTATATAGCACCTTTCCCATGCTCAGGGTGCTTAATCTCTGAGTGAAAGTTTTTGGTATGGGATAATCCTGCATAAATTCATTTTTGGTAAGAGATGTATAATTTCATTAGTACTAATGGTACCTTCCTGTCCTAGCATTGTGCTTGTGGGGCTTTGTACTAAGCAGGAAGGTGTAAGATGGAAGTAATCTTGGGACCTATGTCAAAGGAGGATATGTAGTCCGTGTGTATTTTCTGTGACTCTAGTAAACACTTGTTATGCAATTTTGATGTTTAAAATCTGTAGACAATACAGTGATTGTTTTGTTTTAGATATTGAGGATTTATCCTATAAATATGAAGTATATAAGTGTATAAATAAAACACCCTTTTTGTGCTTGTTTTCCAAAGGCGAGGTTGCATCCTCTTCCAAAGTGTTTTTCTTTTTGCATTCTTACAAGCTATGCTAGCTCTTTTTTTAGTTCTATTTTAGATATTTAAATATTAAAACAATGTGATTTATTTTTTTATACCCTATAAAAACAAAGCATATTTATAAACTGTCAGTGAATTGCATTCTGAAGTGCATTGGAAGGGATGGGAGAGCAGGTCACTAGAAAAGAGAGAAGCCTTGTCAGGTTGTTTTGTCTAATAAAGCTAAATGCCATTTGGCACCTTTGTACACATCTCTGTTTAAAGAATAAACTGTTTCCATTACTTGCTTTGGCAAGATCAGATCCTCCAAATTGAATAAGGAAAACAACATTTAACAAATCAAAGTAATTTAATTCAAGTGTTAACAAATACCATGCTTTTGTTCTTGTCACTCCTAATGATATTTTGATGGATTTGTTGTAGATGTCTGTAATGTAAATCAGCAAAACAAGGCTGGTTATACTCCTATTATGCTAGCTGCTCTTGCTGCTGTAGAAGCAAAGAAAGACATGCACACAGTAGAGGACCTCTTCAGTAAAGGCGATGTGAATGCTAAAGCAAGCCAGGTCTGTATGCCATTTCTTTCATAAAACTGTCTTTTCATTGATTACAGTGTTCTTCTAATATCAGTTTGGCTGAATTTCCATTAGGAAATGCATTTTACTGTTTAGTGTACAGTGATCCCTCGCTATATCGCGCTTCACCTTTCGCAGCTTCACTCTATCGTGGATTTTATATGTAAGCATATTTAAATATATATCGCGGATTTTTTGCTGGTTCACGGATTTCTGAGGACAATGGGTCTTTTAATTTCTGGTACATGCTTCCTCAGTTGGTTTGCCCAGTTGATTTCATACAAGGGACGCTACTGGCAGATGGCTGAGAAGCTACCCAACTTACTTTTCTCTCTCTCTCTCTCGTGCTGACTTTCTCTGATCTTGACGTAGGGGGTGTGAGCAGGGGGGCTGTTCGCACACCTAGACAATACAGACACTCGTCTAAAAATGCTGAAAGATTATCTTCACGTTGCTATCTTCTGTGCAGCTGCTTCCTGAAGCACGGTGCTTTGCATACTTAAAAGCTCGAAGGGCATGTATTGATTTTTGACTGTTTGTTTCTCTCTCTCTCTCTCTCTCTCTCCCTGCTCCTGACGGAGGGGGTGTGAGCTGCCGCCTTCAACAGCTTTGTACCGGCGGTGCTTCGCATACTTAAAAGCCAAACAGCCCTATTGATTTGTTTGCTTTACTCTGTCTTTCTGACAGTCTGTGCTCCTGACGCGCACTCCTTTGAAGAGGAAGATATGTTTGCATTCTTTTAATTGTGAGACGGAACTGTCATCTCTGTCTTGTCATGGAGCACAGTTTAAACTTTTGAAAAAGAGACAAATGTTTGTTTGCAGTGTTTGAATAACGTTCCTGTCTCTCTACAACCTCCTGTGTTTCTGTGCAAATCTGTGACCCAAGCATGACAATATAAAAATAACCATATAAACATATGGTTTCTACTTCGTGGATTTTCTTATTTCACGGGTGGCTCTGGAACGCAACCCCCGCAATGGAGGAGGGATTACTGTATAGCCATCAAGCAGTGGCACTCTGCCAAGGGAAACTGACCCTAATTTTAAAAATATGTTGGTGAATAAGACAACTAAATAAAAATGTTGGTGAAAGATATCCAGATTTGAAAGAAAATGAAGGGGAACAAAAAATAGGACCTAATATTTAAGTAAAATTTCTAAACCCCAATTTGTTTTATTTGCATTTGTTCATTTTATTCATTGTTTTGGCCTTAAAATGACACATTATGTCTCTCCATTAAAACAGTTTAGAGTATAACTCTGCAATTACTATTTCACATTAAAGCCATGCACTAGATTTGTCTGCAAAACGATTACCCAAATACTACAGAGCTCTGAATCGTTTCGTGTGCAGATTCTGTAAGAATATTAAAGGATGAGTTAAGTGTTATTCAAGTCCAATTATTTTTTCACAGTCATGGTATGTATTAGTTTGCCACATGAAACCTGCACTCTAACGTGAAGCATATTTTATACATTTTCAAAAATAACTAGCCACTGCATTTTTATAATGAAGCAAATGAGTACTGGGGTCCATTTGCAGTCCCTTTGTAAAGAAAAGTATTGAAACCTACTGAATATATGCACTTTGAAGTACCATACCACAGTTTTCGGGTTAAGAAAATGTGTCTTCCTCGTTTCTGATATGTTTGTATTAATAAGACTAAACTGAAAATAATACATTATTTCAGATATTTTTGGTTTTGTTTTCTCAAGATGCTGTAAGCCTTACAGTGTAAGGGAACGTTTTTTGCTCATTTTTGTTCTTACAGCAGCTTTGTTTTTATTTTACATACCCTACAGAGTGAGATGCACAGCGAGAACCAGGATGGTGAAAAGAGCACATTGGAGTTTACATAACAATAGTTCTGAACTGAGCTGATTACACCGCATTGTATTTTTAATAATAGTTGGAGATCTTTAAAAGAGCCAAGCCATCTTTTCCATTGAATGTGTTAAGCACGCATGATTTCGTTTTTTAAAAAAGAAAAACTCAAAAAAATGAAAAAGGCAGAGTGTATGATGGAGCAGATTGAAGTTCCGCCAATCAGTTATCAAAGTTTTAATGCATGATGAATTGCTTATGCTCAGGATATGATAAAGAAAGAACTGATCCCAATGCTTTTGAGTGAGTAAATTAACTGACATGGACACCAGTCAATCCATAGAATCCAAGTAGAATCTCGTGCTGTGAGGTTGGAATGACAGCGTTGGAACTCTTTTAAAACATTTGTACTGAACTTACAGCCTGATTAAACTTCAGTGAATTGCCATTGCTAAAACAGCCTGTGTGTGTCCTTTGATTGCTGTGCCACGACCCAGCACTGGACAAGCAGGTTAGGGAGATGATTATTACTATTGTGCCTATAGAGCGGAAAAATATATTGAGGACAGCAAATAATAATCTCACTGGGTGGCAAGGAGACACAGTGGTAGCGCTGTTATCTTGTAGTGATGGAGCCTGGGGTCTGTGTCTGTGTAGAGTTTGCATGTTCTCACTGGGTGCTTTAGTTTCCTCCCATAGTCTAAATCACACAGGTTAGGCGGATTGGCATTGCTAAAGTGGCCCGTGTGTGTTCACCCTGAGATGAACTGATGGCTTGTCCTGGAATTTTTCTTGCTCCTGGTTCTTGCTGGTATAGGGTACAGCTGCTTCGCAACCCTGCCCTGGATAAGCGAGTTAGGAAGATGGATGATTGGATGGATGGATACATACCTATAACATCAGTTCAATTCTTATGATTTGATTACATACTATATTCCTCCTCAATATTCTTTCTTACTATTGTACATCATGCTTCATCAATCTAGTGGCAGCAGGCAATATTCATTGTGACATAAAGAAATGATCCTTTGTATGGTGAAAAAAATATAAGTAATCGTAAGAGTACCTTTTTCTGTTACTGTCAGACAACCATTCACATCTGGACATCAACGTTCAATGTCAAAAATGGCACTAGGCAATGACTTTCTGAAGGGTGAATCCACACCCCTGGTTGGAAAGGGTGCTGAGAAAGTAGAAGACAGGGAAGCTGGTGAAGTGCACAGAGTCTATTTTTAAAAGGTCTGAATCACACAACAATGGTTTGCTTTTGTCCATCTTAACCTCCTTGGAGTTAGCCCCAAGTGTGACTTGGGCTTGGAATTCTGTGTAAAATACAGTTAAGCCAAAGTCGAACATGAGGTGACTTGTTATGATCCACTTTACTGTGTTAAGCCTGAATAAATCTCAGGATAGTATTCTTCTGCCCTCTATCAGATGTAATAACATCATGCTTCAAAAAATCATGAATATTTTTATGTGTTCTACCACTTTATGGTAACTCATTAATATTCATGAGTGGGGAAGAGCCTTAAACCAAAAACACAATGGCAAACAAAAAGCCATAACACCAGTTTTAGAACAAACCAAAACTAAATCATTGCTCAAAACGAGTGAAAGTGTGGGCAATGTAAGTTAATCATCAGATGTTAACATGAACAGTGACATTGACCTCCATTTAGTGGGTTCCAATCAGACAAGCACCAGACACAACTTTCCTACTCTGATTATGATGATGTTTTGGTATTTACATGTTTCTGTTGCACATAACATTTTTTGTTGTTGAAAAAAATCAATGCTATTGGCTCATTTTCTCCAGGGTTCAAACCATAATACTAATAATACTAAAGAGGTTAAAACAATATGATTACACAGTTTTGCAATGTGTATTGGATCTCAAGATGCAGATCAATACTTGATAACATTTTTGGCTTGAAACACTGAGATAATTTGGTACATTTTTGGGCTTTTTTTTCATGTTGGGACCCTGGTACCCATAACATCCATTATAATTTTTTTTAAATATGCTTCACTTTAGAACACAATATCAAAGTATTGGCAAACTAATATATACCATGATGGTGAAGAAATAACTTAGACTTGAAAAATATATCCTTTAAGATTTGCTGATGACATGATGCTTGTTGAGTCTCATCACAAATTATGACAAGTCTGCATACAGCAATGAGGTGACTGAACTGCTCAGATGGTGCAACCTAAATATAAATGGAAAGAAAAACAAAAAATGTTGCCTGGTCACCGCTGCTACCCGGTAACTTTTTTATGATTAACTTACAATCTAATGGACTAAGCAGCTGTTTTCATTTTCATTTCGGGCAGATTTATTCATTGAGTTTTATTTTTCAATCATTTTAAAGCTAGACTGATTTCTAGCTTGACTGCTGATTTGGCTGTGTATGGGCTATTTTTCGGCCTATCCCTGCCTTGAGACTTACCTGGCTTACTGACATCCGAGTTGTCTGCGCCTTCACTTAACATGTGGACCGGTAGGATATTTATTAGGTTCGTGTTTGTTTGGTCCCTCCTGTCGCTCGCTATCCAACCTGCGATGGGCCTGCTTCAGTACTCCGCTGCCGAGCTACTCCGATTGCATTTCCACCTGTCTGAGCCTCCGCTGACTGGGCTGTATCTCCACCCTGACATCGTATTCCTCCCCCCTCGGAGATATATCCACCACAGGTCCCGCCGGAGTATCCAAGCTGACAGTTCGAAAGTAATAAACTCTATCTGGTCCAGTTCTCGACGTCCTCCACGTAATTTAGGCAGAGTCGCTGACCACAGTGTGTTAGCCTGCTTAGCCTGGTCGGCTAACACCGTTGTTAAACGCGATAATGCCGTTGTCAACTTTGGTCGGCTGAACATCTGCTCACTTACGAGCAAGGGGCCTCTCATTCACGATCTCCTCACTGATTGTAAGTTTGACTTTTTCTGTCTAACTGAGACATGGCAACAACCCCATGACTTTTCCCAACTTAATGAATCCACTCCCCCAGGGTTTGTTTACATCTCTCAACCTCGTGGCTCTGGCCGGGGAGGAGGTCTCACGTTAATGTATCGTGAGGAGTGGAAAGTCCTGCCGTTGTCTGTTCCTGCCTTCAGTTCTTTTGAATCTCTTGTGTGTCAATTAACTGGACCTATTCCTACTATTATTGCAACTGTTTACTGGCCCCCTAATCCAAATAATGACTTTCTTAACAACTTTGCTGTTTTCCTTACACACTTATCTACTGTTTCACCAAACATAATACTTCTGGGGGATTTCAATATACATATGGATAATATCAATGTCCCTATTACTAGAGACTTTACATCCTGTCTTGAGAGTTTTGGATTCTAGCAGCATACTGATGTTCCTACTCATTTCAAAGGACATATCTTGGACTTGATTTGCTGTTCTGGAGTTACCCCGCTTGATTGTAGTGCGGATTAACTCCCCATAACTGATCATTTTCTTATTTCATTCAATGTTAAACTTGCACTTTCCAACACTAAGCTTTCCTGTCTTTCCGTAATATTAAGAATATTAACTTAGACTCTTTCTTCTAGTATTGATTCCCTTATGGACATTCAGAATTTATCCACTCCTGAAGAACTGGTCTCACACTATAACACTGGACTAAATGGTATTCTTAACTCTGTCGCTCCATTAAAAACTAGATCTGTTTCTTTCTCCTTTTCTGCTCCCTGGTTCACGCCCGAATTTTGGCTTTTGAAAGCCAAAGGCCGGCAACTTGAACGATTATATAAAAAAAACAGACTTTGTTCACAAAGAGATGTACAAAAACCATATATTTTATTACAAGGACTGTATTGCCCAAACTAAATCTAACTATTATACTCACATTATTTCCTCCAATGAAGGCAACACCAAGTCATTGTTTCCACTACTTAATAATATCACACAACCCCTGGATTCTTTACCTTCTCACCTTTACTCAACTGATTTTTGCAATTCCCTTATGTCCTTTTTTAATGAAAAAATCCAGAAGATTCATCAGTCTCTCAGTATGGATTCCTCCAGTACTTCATTTGAATTTCACCCACCAACTCACTCATTTTCCTCTTTTCAGCTTCCTACTTTCTCAGAAATCTCAGATCTTGTCTGTAAGTCTAATCCATCCACCTGTCAACTGGACCCTCTCCCTACAGTTCTGGTCAAAGCTGGCCTCCCCTCTCTGGTCCCTCTTATTTCTGGTATAATCCACTCTTCTCTCACTACTGGTACTGTTCCTTCATCTTTAAAAACTGCTGCAATAACCCCAATAGTGAAAAAACCTGGTGCCGATCCGACTAATTTCAGTCATTTTTGTCCTATTTCTAATCTACCCTTCATTTCCAAAATTCTTGAAAAAATAGTGGGCATTCAACTTCATTCTCATTTATCTCAAATAATCTGTATGAACAGTTCCAGTCTGGTTTTCGTCCCCTCCAGAGTACAGAAACGACACTTATAAAAATTACTAATGACCTCCTTATGGCAGCTGATTCTGGTTTAATTACTATTCTCATCCTCCTTGATCTCAGTGCAGCCTTTGACACTATTTGTCACACTACTCTTCTCAATAGATTATCTTCGATTGGCATTACCCACACTCCACTAGATTGGTTCAGATCCTACCTCACAGGCCGCACTCAGTTTGTTCAGCTTAAAACTTTCACATCCCAACCCACTGCTGTTACTTCAGGTGGGCTCTGTCCTGGTGCCCCTCCTTTTCATTATTTACCTCCTTCCCCTTTGCAATATCTTTTGTAAATGTAACATTATGCTGATGACACCCAGCTCTATCTCACTAGCAAACCTACTGCTTCCTTTCCACCATTCTCACTTCCTGATTGCATAGCAGAAATCAAATCCTGGTTTTCTTCAAATTTTCTTAAAATAAATAGTGACGATATTGAGGTTCTCCTCATTGGTACAAAATCAACATTATCCAAAACTGATCATTTTTCATTTGTTATTGATAATTCCTCTGTCTCCCCTTCCCCACAGGTTGAGTCTGGGTGTCATCCTTGACAGTACTTTATTCTTTCAGTCCCACATCAATAACATTTCCTGGCCTGCATATTTTCACTTGCGTAACATTAATCGTATTCGCCCCTCCCTCACTCCCCACATCACTGCTATCCTTGTTCATAGCCTTGTCACTTCTCGTCTGGATTATTGCAATTCCCTTTTCTTTGGTTTTTCTCGCAGATCTCTTTATAAGCTTCAACTGGTCCAGAACTCTGCTACCCACATCATTATTAGAACCCCCTCTGTTCACCATATCACTCCCGTTTTGCAGCAGCTTCACTGGCTTCCAGTTCAGTTCTGAATTCAATTTAAAATTCTCCTACTAACTTTTAAGGCTATCCACAACCTTGCTTGTCCATATCTGTCTGACCCCCTCCATGTTGCCATTCCCTCCCATACCCTTAGATCCTTTTCCTCCATCTACTTGACTGTTCCCTTCGTCCGTCTTACCACTATCAGAGCAACTGAATGCTCTGCTTCCCAGCTTTGGAACTCACTACCATCTGTGCTTAGAAATATTGAATCATTTTCACTTTTCAAATCTAAACTTAAAACTCATTTGTTTAAGACTGCTTTTTCTCTTTGATTATAATTGCTCTGTCTGATTTTAACTCTTGTATTCTACTTATTGTTTATAATCTGAGTTTTGTCTATTGTTTGGTGTCCTTGAGTTTAGAAAGGTGCCTACAAATAAATAAAATGTATTATTATTATTATATGAATGGCCAGGTTGTAGAAGCAGTTAAATTCCCAGGCACCACTATTTCCAGTGCATGTATTATGGTAACGAGACCTCATCTGGAGCTCTTCTTCCTGAGGCTGTTCAAGGGGTTTGAAGTGTCACAGGAAACAATGACCACACTCTACACCTTCATTACTACAAATGTTTTGATCTTCTCCAGCATGGTTTAGTATGACAATAGCACTGCCAAGGGCTGGATGCAGGTAGTCAAAATGGTTTGCACTACTTGTAAAATCACTGGTTGCCTCTTTCCACCGTGTATTCACTCTGCTTCCCTAGACTGCAACAGAAAAATCTTAAGCTCTTGTCTGGTCGGCTTCTCCATGTCACCCTCTGTTCGGTCTTCTCCTGACTGGTAGACAGTTCAGATCAGTTTAGCTCAGGACTACTCGATTTCTTTAACGTATTTATCAAAGCTGTAACATGCATGAATTTAATGAATATGTGTAAGCATATACATGGGTTATGTAGTTGGTGGTTATGGGCTTTTAGGGAATGATGATTACTGTTCTATTTTGATTGTATGCTTATGTTGATGTTTTGTTTGTATGATCTGCACCAAATCAAACTGATATCATGTCAGTGCAATAAAAAAGTACACTGAAAGTAAAATTTTGATTTTGTCTTACAATAAATGTAAATAGTTCACCATAGTGTCTTAATTTACTCAAACTAATCATTTCTCTTCCATGTGCTTTCTGAAATGCTATTAGTTGTACTTCCTCTATTTTTAGATTTAATATTAACTTTAAAGCAAACCTACAGTACTTGTGATAAAATGTATACTTGTGGATAATATAACTTAAACAGAACATGTTAAACCTTTGGTTTAGTGTCATATTTCATGTCATACAGTGCTTAAGCAGTACAGATCAGTAACATTCTGATTAAATGCGCTGCTGCACCATCCAAATGTGAGGTCATGTACTTGTAATAACTTTATGGTGGTGGTATTTCCTCAGGCTGGTCAAACTGGATTGATGTTGGCTGTAAGCCATGGAAGAATGGACATGGTGAAAGCATTATTAGCATGTGGTGCAGATGTTAATATTCAAGATGATGAAGGTTCTACAGCTTTAATGTGTGCCAGTGAACATGGCCATGTGGAAATAGTGAAGCTTCTCTTGGCACAGTCTGGCTGTGATGCAACGTTAACTGATGGTGTAAGTCCTCCTTTCTCAAATATTTTTGCAAAATGTAGTGATGATTATTATACAAAATGCCTCTACTTTATTGAATTATTTTGTTAGAGTAGTGCAGATAATTACAGATATGTTTGTAACTTCAAAAGAAAGAATATAGGAAAAGGTCCAGATTAAGGTTGGGAGAAGTGGGACTGTGTTGCCATTTTAAAAGTAAACTGTTTTGAGCTTAGAGTAAGAAGGCAACCTGGGATGAGCACGCACTGGTTCTGAGGAACTTGCCAGGATCATATCTGGAGGAGAATAAAGAAGGAAGTGCTTTAGTGGTGCTTTGAAAATGGACAAGAGTGTGAAACTCCCCACATGTTGGTCCTAGGATCAAGGCCTATACAGGAGACCTGTAGTGGCAACAGTTTTATCTTGACTCTTTATTTTACTATATGCTTAGTATTGATTCTTACCACTTTTTTTAATATGTCTGCCTATTTTTGCTCTGTTCTGTCTGTATGCTGCTGTACAGTATGTTTGTGTGCACGTGTATGTACTGTATACAGTGCATCCGGAAAGTATTCACAGTGCATCACTTTTTCCACATTTTGTTATGTTATAGCCTTATTCCAAAATGGATTAAATTCATTTTTTTCCTCAGAATTCTACACACAACACCCCATAATGGCAACGTGAAAAAAGTTTACTTGAGATTTTTGCAAATTTATTAAAAATAAAAAAACTGAGAAAGCACATGTACATAAGTATTCACAACCTTTGCCATGAAGCTCAAAATTGAGCTCCGGTGCATCCTGTTTCCCCTGATCATCCTTGAGATGTTTCTCCATCTTAATTGGAGTCCACCTGTGGTAAATTCAGTTGATTGGACAGGATTTGGAAAGGCACACACCTGTCTATATAAGGTCCCACAGTTGGCAGTTCATGCTTGGTTTGTGCTCTGATATGAAGTCAAAGGAATTGTCTGTAGACCTCCGAGACAGGATTGTCTCGAGGCGCAAATCTGGGGAAGGTTACAGAAAAATTTCTGCTGCTTTGAAGGTCCCAATGAGCACAGTGGCCTCCATCATCCGTAAGTGGAAGAAGATTGAAACCACCAGGACTCTTCCTAGAGCTGGCCGGCCATCTAAACTGAGCGATCGGGGGAGAAGGGCCTTAGTTAGGGAGGTGACCAAGAACCCGATGGTCACTCTTTGAGCTCCAGAGGTACTCTGTGGAGAGAGGAGAACCTTCCAGAAGGATAACCATCTCTGCAGTAATCCACCAATCAGGCTTGTATGGTAGAGTGGCCAGACGGAAGCCACTCCTTAGTAAAAGGTACATGGCAGCCCACCTGGAGTTTGCCAAAAGGCACCTGAAGGACTCTCAGACCATGAGAAAGAAAATGATTGAACTCTTTGGTGTGAATGCCAGGCGTCACATTTGGAGGAAACCAGGCACCGCTCATCACCAGGCCAATACCATCCCTACAGTGAAGCGTGGTGGTGGTAGTAGCATCATGCTGTGGGGATGTTTTTCAGCAGCAGGGACTGGGAGACTAGTCAAGATAAAGGGAAAGATGACTGCAGTAATGTACAGAGACATCCTGGATGAAACCTGCACCAGAGCGCTCTTGACCTCAGATTGGAGCGACGGTTCATCTTTCAGCAGGACAACGACCCTAAGCACACAGCCAAGATATCAAAGGAGTGGCTTCAGGACAACTCTGTGAATGTCCTTGAGTGGCCCAGCCAGAGTCCAGACTTGAATCCGAGTGAACATCTCTGGAGAGATCTTAAAATGGCTGTGCACCGACGCGTCCCATCCAACCTGATGGAGCTTGAGAGGTGCTGCAAAGAGGAATGGGCGAAACTGGCCAAGGATAGGTGTGCCAAGCTTGTGGCATCATATTCAAAAAGACTTGAGGCTGTAATTGCTGCCAAAGGTGCATCGACAAAGTATTGAGCAAAGGCTGTGAATACTTATGTACATGTGCTTTCTCAATTTTTTTTTTTTTTAATAAATTTGCAAAAACCTCAAGTAAACTTTTTTCACGTTGTCATTATGGGGTGTTGTGTGCAGAATTCTGAGGAAAAAAATGAATTTAATCCATTTTGGAATAAGGCTGTAACATAACACAATGTGGAAAAAGTGATGTGCTGTGAATACTTTCCGGATGCACTGTATGTACATTTGTATATAAGCTTGTGTATCTATGAAATGTATAACTATAAATCACATATATAAGTTAATCACAGTGTACCAAATAGGGAACAGTATTATTGGATAGACCAGTGTTATGTTGTCAAGTAATGATAACGCACTGGAAGGTTTACATTAAAATTCCCTTTGACAAAATACATCTGCAGTTAGTGGTAAATTTTATTGAACACATTATACAAAGCAAATCTAAAATGAAGCAGCTGCAAGTCATAAATGACTCACTTTTTTAGTTTTATTACAAAATGTTTTTCCACCATGCTGCCACAAGGTGTAGCAGGTTCCCCAATACGGAACAGTCTGTCGCCTTTTACTGAAGTCCGTCCTTAACCAGAGGCTGATTTGTGTGGAATTGTGCTCAGAATTCTGAGTAATGTCAGTATTTTTTTTCCCCCCAGGAATTTAACTTTACAGAGCATGTTTATCCGTTACATGCTCTTTATGGAGAGACTGTTTGTTAGTAAACCTTCAAGTGCAGACACATACTTTGTGCTCGTTCAGTGGTAATTGAGTGTTTTTTAACAATAGGGGGCAAAAAAATGTAAGTAAAGCTTGTTAGAGAGTGAATGCATTTTTGGAGCGGTTTATGACTTAATTACTCTGAGTTTTTTTTACTACAGGTTAGTTCTGAATTTCCAAAGTCAGAGGGAGCAAAGACATACAATTAGCAAAAATGCATTTGCCTCTGATTATAAGATTAGATGAAATAAAAACCAGTATCCACTATGACTCTGTGTGTACTAAATTACAACCCTGTGGTCATTTTGAGCCTGATTTTATATAATGGAGCCATTTCATTATGGCATGTTAATGATGTCTAATTTAAATTTTTATATTAATATGAAATAACTTGTATTGCAAAGGTTTTGCTTTAAAACTATTTTATTAATAGAAGCAAAATTCAAATAAGCAAGTGAATAATTGTATGGTCTGTTCTACCAAATGGTTTGTTGAAAAGAAGCTAGACACAAGAAAGTAAAATTAATAACTATGTCAGCTTCAGAGAGATTTCAATTGACATGAAATATACTGAAATAATTTTATATTTCAGACAGGTTTTCCCTCCTCTAGTGTCATTTATTGAGCACACAGGTTTATATTTGTTCTAGCTTATTTGAAGGGTACCACAAATTTCATAAATGTATTTATTTTAAGCAAGATGGGGCAGAATTACATGTATTTTGGGGTTTTGCTGCATTATGTCTCCTAACCAGCTGAGACATCTTTCTCAGCATATACCCATTGCTTAATGGAATACTTATAGTAAGTAATCCATCTTAAATTGATGAGAATATGCTCAGAAATGGTAATTAGACCCCCATCATAAGTATTAATGATTTTGTTTTTCCCCTTTCATTTCTCAACAAGGATGAAAGTACAGCGCTCTCTATAGCTCTGGAAGCTGGGCACAAGGACATTGCAGTTCTCCTTTATGCACATGTTAACTTTTCCAAAGCTCAGTCACCAGTAAGTATAAAGTATAACAATCCATACATTACATTTATACTAGTTGAATACTTAAATGAATACTCAAAAGAATTAAATACCTATTTTGGTCTAGCATTATGTAACTTTTATAAATGGTGATCATAAGTATTTGTTTGCATTCCCTGTACAGGTAGACGATATGCTGCTGCTGAGTGTGTGTTGTATTGGGTGGTCTCCACACTACTGCTGTCAAGAATGAAAGTGTGAACACTGAGGCCATTGTCAGGCTAAACTTAGAGGTTTACATTTGCTTAGTAACTTTCCTTGAACTGAAATAAACATGGCGGCACGGCGCTGCTACCTCGCAGTTAGGAGACCCGGGTTCACTTCCCGGGTCCACCCTGCGTGGAGTTTGCATGTTCTCCCCGTGTCTGTGTGGGTTTCCTCCCACAGTCCAAAGACATGCAGGTTAGGTACATTGGCGATCCTAAATTGTGCCTAGTGTGTTTGGGTGTGTGGGTGCCCTGCCCGGGGTTTGTTTCCTGCCTTGTGCCCAGTGTTGGCTGGAATTGGCTCCAGCAGACCCCTGTGACCCTGTAGTTAGGATATAGCGGGTTGGATGATGGATGGATGGATGAAATAAACACAGTATGATACAGCTTTTAGATGACTTGACTATTAATGCAAATAATCCTCAACTGATTGCTGATTATTTTTTTTTATAATTTATTGTTCATAAAGGATTCATTGCATATGTTGATGCATTTACCTCTTTTTCCTGTTTGCAGCTCCATTAATTTACAAGAAATACCAGTTAAGCCGACTGGAAAGCTTGTTGAGTATTTTTTTAAATAACAGTATTTACAAGACAAAATCTACACACATAACATTAATGCTGTTCTTAGTATTATGGCAGCATGCAGTATAACAAAATAAGTGAGGTAACAGACAAACATCCTGCAGAAAAGAACTAAGGAAGTCCAACTCTGTACTGCTGGGCTTTAATGAGCCAAGCACTCTGGCAAAGCTAAGGTTGGTTAGCTCTTTTTTGCACCTCTCACAGAATATCGTTCTCTGAAAGCCTGAAGAAAAGTCTTACTTGTCATTTATAAAATCATCAGGCTTGGAGGTCTGCATCTCATTAATCCCTCAATATGGCACCTTCAAACATTAATGCAGAATAATGGCTTAAAGCAAGTAAGGATTGCTGGTTTCATTAGTCTGAGATCAGTCACAACTCTTAAGTGTTTTTATTTTATTTATTTAGTTTTTTAATAATTAAATGGTGCTTCTCGTCTCTCATTTAAATTCAGAAATGTATGATAGTTTAGGTTTCATATCTCTGTGAATTTCTGAATAATGCTATTTTTTAACAGAATTCAGTGCGCACAATTTAGGTTCCACTTGTTTTTAGACTTTTTTCTTTCCTTTTGGTACCCTACGTTATGAACTGATATCATGCTGTTAATTAAGAGTCAACAGCGTTATCTGCTAACGTGGCCCACTTGCAGCAGTGTTGTTTGTTCATCCTAAAATGAGTTCTTTAATAAAACATTTTAAGAGAGAATCGAGAGGAAAATATGGGAACTGACTGATACTAGTGCATATCTGTCCATAAGAGATGTGTTTTCAGTTTCTGAGGAAAGTAAAATTATACACTTGCAGAGGGAGCATAAAAGCAGGCCAGCTTGTTGTAAATATTTGTTTTCAGTAACAGCAAGAGTGAAGTTCACATTAAGACCGTGAATGAAAGCCTGCATCGACTGCGACTCTCCGGGACTCGGGCTCTGAAGCATAAAGCCTGGGCTGCCTGCCTCACAAACTCAAACTTTAGAGTAATTAAGCTCTGGAGGACGGCTGCCTCGTGTAAGCAAGTAATATGGACACTTAAGAAGCGCAGTCCCTCAAGATGTACTGTGTGTTTGTTTGCATGATGTACACATTAACTAGCAGCCTGTTCACTGATCATTTTAGAAAATCCTCTTAAAATTATACTTTTTGGTTACAGAAATGTGTTTATTACAGCAATTTTTTTTCAGGTTGCACAGAAAGTATGTATACATTGAACCCTGCTCTGATTGTTCTGTAGGGCACCCCAAGGCTTGGAAGGAAGACCTCACCCAGTCCAACTCGAAGAGGCATGTTTGACTGAAAGTACAAGCACATCCTCGTTCTTCAAGCTGCTATTTACTTTGAAACCTTGGACGATTCTGAATGTAAAGAAGAGGGAGGGGAAAGCCTTGTGCCTGACATCACCAGCATGTTTAACTAAGAATATGTTTGTGCTTAACACAATAGAATCAGAAGACGTTACTCTGCATGTGCTAGATTGGAGGCTTAAAAAATTCAATGAAAAAATGAGTATATGACAAAACATGCTGCTTTAACTCTTTCCCTCATTGAACAGTACCAGAATGCTTTCACGAGTAACACCTCAGGAGTATTCTGTCTGAACAATTACCGTCATCAGTCATATAATGTTCTCCGTGGTATTGTTAATGTTTGTAGTATATGTGGTAGGTGCTCTTCTTCTTTTGTTCTACTGTAGTTCTGTTCTCATTACTTACAGTATTTGTGTGAATAGCATACTTCTTGTATCAGGAGTTCATGTCTTTTATTTTCGTTTCAAAAAACGTGAGCCTGAATGTTGGATACCACTTTTCACAAAATCTAATTGGATGTATTGTATAAATTTTTAATAATAAAAATCATATCCAGCAATTTAAACATAAAAAATGTCTGCATTTTTAAGGTATGCTGTTTTATGCATTAGCAAAAATTAAGTATATGAAGTTTCAAAGTTTACTCCTTTGATTCACCTGTGCAGTATAAATGTTGTATGTATACACTTATATATGTTAATATCTGTTTATTTACCGTATCTGTGTAGATGCACCTGTGTGTATTTGTTGGTATATACTTGAATGTGTGTGTACATGCATATGCACACGTGCTTGTATGGTACGTATAGGTGTGCAGATTAACTGCAGGTGCTACAAGTCGTTCTGTGTCTCTATTATATTTGTAAACTCAACTACTTGGTGTCCTTTTACTCTTGCCCTGTATTTAAAAGCTGAAGTGCCTTTCTGTCTTGCCATAACAGTAAACAAACCGGTTTCTATTTCCTTGTATTTTTAGTTCTCCGTGGTTTTAAAGACCCCCTTGTGCATCTTTGCAAATATTATCTTTGTATTTTTCCCTGAATATACAGTAGCTTCTCCTTATTAGTGCCAGAAAATCTTAAATTTGTATGTATGTATGTATGTATGCACTTTTTTTTTATTTACCAAAATAATGTTTATAAAGTTAGTATGTGATCTTGGACCAGACTCCTTACTCGATTACCTGAAGGTGTGTCACGTAGACAGTTTTATACTACCAGTTAATGAATTTCTAATTTTCACCTCCATTGTCTTGCGGTTTAAAGCAGACTGGTGGTGATGGGGGTTGCGGTGTATCTGACTGCAGATGACAAATTCTAATCAAATTAAAAAAAGATTCTGAGAATCGGATTGAAAAGTTAACTCACATCAGGGCTTTGGGGAAATGATGGGGGCACTCGACTCCAACCATATGCACCAAAACATCTGTTTAATATGCAGCAATGGTCTAAACTAACAAACTAACTTTATATCAGTTTTATATATATATATATATATATATATATATATATATATATATATATATATATATAAAAGAAGAAAACACTGTTGAAAGTCTATAAATGTGCAGAAGGCTTCAGAGGTTTATTTTCACTTTCACTGTTCAATATTTGCCAAACTTTTAAATCTTACTGTTTTTAAAAAAAACAATGTAATACTCCTATATAGAAATTTGTATTTCAGAGTGAAAAATAAAATCATATTTTATATCAAGAACACTTTATGCTTTATTGGAAATTTTGTTTTGTGCATTTTATAGAAGCAAACAACATAAAGTGGCAAATGAGTAACTTGCAATAAAATGGTGTCCAGAAATTGACGAGGAGCAAGTCGATGAGCTCCCTGGCTGGGCTGGTCAGGTGTGTTCCCTTTTGTGAATCATTTTAAATCCCATGGCTTCAATCTGTTATGAGGAATCTCAGAAAATAATTGGTTGACCAGAGCTTTCATGGTGAACACACCCTGGGGGGCAAAATGCTAAACATTTCATCAAAGAATCCATTACAGCTGCAGTGGACTGTGACGTAAAACCGATCATCGAATCAAACTAAAGACGAAGCACTCCCCATGTAAGTAGAGAAGACAATAACGCTGTCCGTAACGCTGATAGGAATGTCACTGACCAAATAGCGTCGCAGGCAGACACTGACAAGGGCTCTAGAAAACAGAATGACTGATTTCCAAGATTTGTGCATTAAGATGTTCATTTGGAGTGGTAAGACTGCTGCCATTTTTTACACTGGTTTTATCCCAAGCAGCATTCACACACATTCATTGAATTCTTCCATATAATGTTTGTACAGCTGGAGCAGCATGGTGGCCCAACAGTTAGCATTAATGCCAGTTTGATGTTAGACCTCAAGTTGTGATGAGAATGGAATGGCACAGAGCACGCATAATTAACGGTTTTATTTCTTAGATTGGGCCAAAGTTCTTTGTTTTTGTTTGCATGCCAGTTTCCACACACATTTACGTCACAAATATTAGAAGCTGGCAAGTGGATTTCCCAAGTGTCCTCTAAATGCCCAGCACTTCTCCTAAAGTTCACACAGTTGTACATTCTTGGTGTCTTACTTCAATGACAGTATAAGGAAACCTAGTTAATCCTGTGAGCAATTAAATGTACAATAAATGAAGAAGAGGATAAGGAAAGACTGGTGCAGTGCTTAAATTGTACATTATTGCAAAGTCTAAAGTGTTTTAAAAGAAAGTCCTACAGACTGGAACTCTGTGTGGAAGATTAAAACTATTAGTGACATCTGCTGGTCAGTCTTTGAAGGCAAAGAGAGAGGACATGGCCACTACTTGGTGCTTTATTATTTTCATATTTACATTTACTTATTTGGCTGATGCCTTTGTCCAAGGCGACTTACAATATTTATGTTACAAGTGTTTACATTTCTTTTTTGGTTTTCTAATCCGAGCACAGGCAGTTCAAGTTATTTGCTTATGGTCCACAAAGTGTCAGTAGCAGGATTTGAACACACAACCTTACTGCCTGGTTTTCAAAAGCCTTGTAGTGCTAAAAACATCATAAAGTCTCCTCTCTATCAAGGAACACCCATCCATCCATTGTCCAACCCGCTGAATCCGAACACAGGGTCACGGGGGTCTGCTGGAGCCAATCCCAGCCAACACAGGGCACAAGGCAGGAACCAATCCCAGGGAGGGTGCCAACCCACCGCAGTCTATCAAGGAACATTTCAGACAAAATTAAATAAGTATGCAAATACATGCATGTATTATAAAACGTGACAATAAATATGAATACAATAATATGTGAGCATAACTAATTAAATGTGTCATAAAATGTATTCTGTTGCCTATTCCTTTACATATGTAACCGTTTCTTCATATATTTCCTTCAGTGACACCGCATGTAACATGAAATCGACCTTGACAGGAAGGCTGTTCTTTTCATCTGTCGAAGTTGAGAGGGTGGGCTCTAGTGACTGCTGTGTTTTCACTGGTGAGTCTGGAGTGTATGCTCAGTGTTGTGACTGTGTTTGTTTGTGGACAAGATGACAGAATGGAAATATTGGACAGCATTCCTGGGTGAAGTGGTCACTTCAACTCAGGGAGGTCTAAATTCATCATCAGGAGTCTGTAAATGTAACCCTTGATGACCAATAACCTACACGCACTATACCAATGGATCACAAATAAAAACTCACCAGAGACCATTCTCAACTTTGACAGATGAAAATGAGTTTTCATTTCATTCCAAATTTCATGTTGCATGTGTAGTCACTGAAATAAAGAAATCATTAAATTCAGAAAGAGCTGAGCAACAAAAACATTTCATAACATACTGTATTTCTGCTTACATATTATTTTATTCATTTAATGTAAAATATTTTCACAATATGTTTATTTGTCCAAAGTATATTCATCCATACATCTGAAGGTTGGAGCACGCACCTATTACAGAGCATTGCTGCACCCACCAAACCATATGGATTGGGACCTGATTGCATCTGTGCAATGGGTGACACCTCGGCACCAACCCCCAAATTTTCTGTCCAAGTTGGAGGACCTGCGTGCAGGGCTAGATGCGGATTAACGTCATACCCAGGGCGAAGCAATTGCAGGTTAAGGGCCTTGCTCAAAGGCCCAACAGAGTAGAATCACTTCTGGCGTATACGGAATTTGAACCGATTGCCGGGGTAGATCCCTAGCCTCAGAGCCACCATTCCACCCATACATCTGCAGACACAGTGTTAATTTGCAGGTATTTTCCAAAGCCTATCGTATCTAAAATAGCATGTTAAATCCTTCATAATCTTCATGCTCCCTGGCAACTTAGTAATTGTTTGGGGGTTTCTTAAATTAGCCACTTCTTCCATCAGTAATCAACAGACACAGCACACGTCATGACAGTTCTCAGAAAATTTGAAATACTTCTTTTAACACCGTGATTTCTACTTGACCCCCAGATGGCAGCTCATGAACAACACAATGCAGCGCAGCAGCAAAGCCACGGCCCAGTGGTGATGATAAAGATGAGCAAAAAGTGCAAAAGTGTGTGTGACCACTGGATGTCTTATGTGAAGGAGCTGTCTGACTGCAAACAAACACAAACGTTTTAGTACTTTTAAGTGTAAAATTGACACAAATATAAATTAAAACAATAAGAGCATTCAGAACTTAACAACCACCACTGACAGGTGAATATATGTGTAACAAAAAGAAAATGTACCTGAGGCGTAACAGCAATGGCGTTGGGCTCTTTTATAATAGAAAAAGCAGCCCAGAGTGCTAATTGTAAATTACTTAAATACTCAAAATTTTTAAAAATAAAATAATTGTGTAAACCACAGCTAAGCTGCAAAACCTGGAGGCTTGTTTAGGAACGCAGAATGTTTTGAAATCGGTCAGAACCATAGACTTGTACTCCAAAAATTTTATAAAAATTGCTGATCACAGCAAAACTCTTAAAGTAATAAAAAGTGTAAGCACATCTTGGCACTTGAAAACCACACAAACAATGGATTCCAGGCATGCTAGAAAGCCACAACCACTGAGCTGTTCAACTCTGGGCCTTTTGAAACATGGTTCTCTGAACCTCTTTACACTCCAACAACATTTGGAGAAGACAACAGCCAGGGCGTATATTGAATGATTATTTAATATAAGTGAAGTAGAAAATTATTATTTGTGTCATGATTGATTTCTTTTGTTATTTTGTTGCCATTATGCCTTTAGGCTCTACTGTAAACAGAATTACCTTTCCACAGTACATTTCCTAACACTGAACTTGGTCCATTTGGGGAACATAAGCTTGTTTATAATACTGGGCATGTGCCAGAGTTCCACAACAGTTGTTGGGTTTTCCGCAAGTACAAATATTTATGACATAAAAGATTTAGAAGAACTTCTATAAAAGTACAGCAGAAACAGACTGGTTTCCAGAATGCACTGTGGGTGACACAAGTTACTGCCACAGACAAAGGTCTCTGTGTTATTTCATAAATGGTAAATGATTTGGCACTGGTCTTTAGGCCACCAAGGGAGGCAGTTTAATTCCAGTTTCTGCCTCATGACGTGACCCAGAGCAAGTCACTAAAGCAGCAGTTGACACATATCAATATCGCTTGTCTTGTAAAAAGTCATCAGCCAAATATAAAATGACAATAATAATAACTAGGGGGCTCTGCCCTCTGCTTGCTTCGCTCACCCAGCCCCAGAGGCAGCTGAGCCGCTCAAAGGGCGTTAGGGCAGTCCTCTGTTAGAGACAGCGATTGTATTTAAAGAGATGGCATATAGAAGAGTATGTGTGGCACGGGAGGAAGAATGTTTGGTCCTTAGTTATTATAGATAGAATATCAGTTACTTGACTATTTTAAATACCAATGAATAATAAAAACATAGTAAAAAGTAAAAGTAGAAGTAAAAAAGTAATACATGATAAAAAGTAAGTAAAAAGTTAATTACATTATGCCTCGTCAAAACAATATTATGAATTACTTTATCCTCTAACTTACATTCTATAAACATTGGTTTTTTGCATTTCTGTTCGCTTATTGTTCAGGATATTTTCCTCTTTTTCACTTGTTGGACGATTCTCTTTGTTCTTGATTTTTATTATATGCAGCTCTTTTTTGTTCATTTTATTTTTTTCCACGTTCATTATCAGCTTTTGCCGCTCCTTTTCTATTGCAATCTAAAATTCAATGTTCTTGAGTAGAAAATTTGCTTTTCTGCATTGCCATTATAACTGACTGCATTGAAGGGCGAATTGGCACTGAGAGTGTTATGGAGTGAGACGGAGCGAAGATGTGTGCAGTAGGAGTAACGATTGGGCTAGTGGTATGGAGGGGAACAGTCAATTCTGAATAACACAGACTCAACAGAAAACTTTTGTAATAGAGAGATAATATATGATTAGCAAACTTAACTTATGATTACATCTTGCCTGAAGAAGGGGCCTGAGTTGCCTCGAAAGCTTGCATATTGTAATCTTTGTAGTTAGCCAATAAAAGGTGTCATTTTGCTTGGCTTTTCTCTACAAACTTATTAGTAAAGTAGTCAGGATGGTGGCCAGTCTCACTTTTGTATATTAATCACAACATAAAGCGCTCCTTATTACTCAGGATTTTATTGTGTTTTTCAATGATAAAGAATAACCTCCACTTGCACTGCTAAAAGCAAATGTACTTTTCTACCACATTTCATTTTAAATCATGTTATTCAATATAAATCATATGACACTGTCTTTTAGGCTTTCATATTCATATTTCTTGCGCTTTCTTTTGAAACCTAAAGAATTGTATTTATCACATTGTTGTTAGAAGGTCAGTGAACCTTGTGAATCACGCTATGTCGTGGGATGTTACAGGCATTGTTCCCATTTGTGTAATGAGCTTTTTTTGATTACAAATATGTGGCTCGTTCTCTGAAGAACATTAAGTACTTTCAGATATGGTTTGCAACCCAGTATTGCCAGCTGTAACTGTAGGCACAGAGACAGCAGCTGTGCCCTTTGAAGGTTGGGTGTGCCTATTAAACTGTACTTTCCAGTACTCACATTGCTCAAAAAATGTAACATATTTCCACTAATATGAACTAAACCTTTACTATGACGAGTTCCTTAGAGTTCAAGGCTGTTGCTTTTCATCACTGCGACTTTCTCAGCCAGTAGATTAACAATAACTGTTTCTTTTTCAAGGGCAGCATGGTGGCGCAGTGGTAGCGCTGCTGCCTCGCAGTTAGGAGACCTGAGTTCACTTCCCGGGTCCTCCCTGCGTGGAGTTTCTCCCCGTGTCTGCGTGGGTTATCTCCCACAGTCCAAAGACATGCAGGTTAGGTGCATTGGCGATTCTAAATTGTCCCGGGTGTGTGTGTGTGTGTGTGCCCTGTGGTGGGCTGGTGCCCTGCCCGGGGTTTGTTTCCTCCCTTGCGCCCTGTGTTGGCTGGGATTGGCTCCAGCAGACCTCGTGACCCTGTAGTTAGGATTTAGCAGGTTGGATGATGGATGAATTATTGTTTCAATTTCTAAGTATTTTTGTAATACTTGCATCAAGTACAAAATATACAAATTAACTGATCCTTGGAATCTAAGGTGCAACTAATGATGTAAAGTCTTAGATGTCTACCCTCCCATTTCCTGTACTTATCTAGTGTTATTCAATGTCATAATTATCCATCCATCCATTATCCAACCCTCTATATCCTAACTACAGGGTCACGGGGGTCTGCTGGAGCCAATCCCAGCCAACACAGGGTGCAAGACAGGAAACAAACCCTGGGCAGGGTGCCAGCCCACCGCAGGGTGCGCACACACACACCAGGGACAATTTAGAATCGCCAATGCACCTAACTTGCATGTCTTTGGACTGTGGGAGGAAACCGGAGTACCCAGAGGAAACCCACGCAGACACAGGGAGGACCCGGGAAGCGAACCTGGGTCTCCTAACTGCGAGGCAGCAGCACTACCCACTGCACCACCATGCCGCCCATGTCATAATTATAATATTTTTTATTTATTTAAGCTCCAGGCATGTTAGGGTATAATATTGGTATCAACAGGTGAAGTCCACACTTACACTACTGGTGGGAACTGAATGTCAGTGTCATCAAGACAGCATTACTTCAAACATAAACCTCGGGTGTACATGCAGCCTACACAATGATGAGCACCCAGCTTGTATTTGTGTTTTAAGTAAAGAAGATGAGGCCTGTTCTAGTACAAAAACACGAGTATGGGTTAAAGACCTGGGGCCTCATGTATAAACGGTGCGTACGCACAAAAATGTTCCTTACGAACGTTTCCACGCTCAAATCACGATGTATAAAACCTAAACTTGGCGTAAAGCCACGCAAATTTCCACAATAGCTCAATCTGTGACGTATGCATGTTCTCCGCTCGGTTTTGCAGACTGGCGGCACCCAACGTCAAAGCAGTGCTACTGTTCCTGTGTGGTTACCCTTTCTTATTTAGATCCACATCCCTGACGCTGCTTTATCATATACACTGAAACTAGCTGCATATTGTTTATTAGTTTAAGGCATCTGATTGTAATTAACCTGTAACAATATAATGGTCCAGGAAATAGCCAAAGTATTCCAAATACCATAGCTGCTTTAGCGTTGTTACACTCACTGCACCTTCTTCTTCTTCTTCTTCGTCTTTCAGCTGCTCCTGTTAGGGGTTGCCACAGCGGATCACCTTTTTCCATATTATTCTCACTGCACCACTCGGAGTATTTATATCACTGTATCTGAGTGGGGAATCACAGATCTACAGCAGCTGATCAGAAAGAGAATTATCGGTATATAGCATCAAGCATACACTGCCTCAGCCATGCTGTCTATTGAACTACTCTCATACGATAAACCCTTCAGAGCCTTTCCTGTACTGACCTCGCGATTCAGAAAGAATTTCATCCCAAGAACTATAAACGCACTCAATCAGTCCATCAAGTGCTCCTTGTAGAACTGTTTGTACTTATAAGTACAATTACCTCACTGTAAACTTGCGATACAGTTCTAGTAATGCATAGCCTGAGCCACTTTATAAAGCGCGTATTTACATATGATGATGATATCATTTTTAAGATGAAATGCAGCAAAATATGTTTATTACATTATACAGATAAAACTTTAACTTCATTTAAATAATCTATATTGTTAATAATTAAACACGTGAGGACACAGTGCTGCAGCGCTAGCGAGGAGCTGGCGCTCCGCTCACGGATTGTTCCTGCCTCACGCTGTATTCTTGCTAGGCTGGCATGACACTGGAAGGATAGATGGATAGAATAATTAAACACGTACTATGAAGATATTTCAATGTCCCTTAAAAGTTTTGAAGAATCGGCGTTCTCAGCTTACAGATGGCTTAATGTCTATTACAGAGCTAATTGTGTGGCGATTGGATATTTGGAGAAAGAAAAGTAAGGACAGGAACTGGGGTTAGTACGTTTGAAAGAGACAGTACTTCTGCAATAAAGTATTTCATCGAAGGTCACGCATGGCGCAGCAGCATCTTGCTTGAGAATGAACAATCACTGCGCCACCATGTTCCCTTGTTTAATAACATGTTTTAACTCCTATCACCCATCATCGTGAAAATGATATCACGTATACATCTCAGTATTTTAATTATTCAGAGAGCTGTAATACTACAAATGTAATGGATTATGTGTCCTGTTGGAGGAAGAGAAAGCCCAGAAGCTCGTAGTGATTCACACACATAGAGCACATAAAAGATCAAATACAAAACAAAGCATTTAATGTGCTACTTTAATTACGATGGGTTTTGAGAAAGTAAACATTAAATGATTTTAAGATGAAGTTTATGATGTTCTGCTTTAATGACAAAATAAACTATGCAATTAAAGTGGACATTTTGTGCTTTTTTCCCCAGTGTGTGCCTTTTTTTTTTTTTCTCTGTACCCTAATAAGCTTTCATATGACACTCAGACGGTGGGCTACGACTCGCCTTTTCACGGCAACTTTAATATCTGACAGCTTCTTTTTTAGTTATGGCACTGTGTGACTTTGTGAACTTGAGCTTTCGAGTTTCTCTGACATGCTATGTCACTCGATCAACTTCCTTTTGTTGTTTATACCACTGTTTAAACCAACAAAAATAGTACATTTTTCTTTGCCTCCACTTGGTATTTGCTGAAATTATTCTATTTTCCCCCGTGCTTTTGCCATTGTCTTTTCATGGAACACTGAGCTTAGGGGCTATTTATATTGATTTGCATATTCAAAGAGGTGTAATTCTGGGAGGATTTGGGGCGGGACAGCAGGCGTGTGCACGTGTGTTACTTTTCACGCTGACCGGGATTTATGTAGCAGAAGAACGTGGAAGCTGGCGTACGCACAGATTTATGCATCTGGATTTTTTTATGCGTAAGCACAATTCTGGTTTTGTTAGTATGCCATGTTATAGTGTGAATTCTACGCACGCTGTTATACATGAGGCCCCTGGTCCTGTGTAATTTAGTTAAAGCCATATAAATATCTGCTATAAAGAGTAATTATGAGAATAGGGGAATGTTGTTAGAAACGAGAGAGCCATACTGTCCTAAGGACCATCCATATCTCCAGCTGTTTTGCCCCATACAACAGACAGTATGAATTATCCTTTTTACCTTGTGTCTCATATCTAATAAATAGTGTGATGACTAGATTATTTGTCTTTGTCAGCTTGATTCAACAGGGCAGATTAACCTTCCCTAATATAAAAATAAAAATTGCTTATACTTTGCTTTGGAAGTCACATGTGCTCTAAGGATTGCTGAGAGATGCAAACTCTCCAGTATGTCCTGGAACTACGTTGGGTTTTCTCCAGGGGCCCATTCCTGTAACACCTTCAATGGCACACTCCAATAGAGCTGCTGTTATTAGATACCTAAACCACTTTAGTTTGCTCTTCACCTGGAGCAGCAGTAATTATACCGCTCTTTACCATATCGCTTTATTGAGTACTGTAAATCAATGGGGGAACTTCACTTGTACCCTAAATATTACTGTTTTGGCCATTCAACAGACATTCTAACTATAAGTTACAATGTGAATTTAAACAAGAGTTAAAATTGAGAGTTTCATGTAAGTACTTAGCTCTTGTGTCTTCACAGTTATTTGGCATAGCCTACACATGTCTGCCATCCCTGCATGTATGTATTTATATCATTTACATATGCTAAACTGATGCCATGCTACTTAAATTTCTCCATCTGAAGGAGCTCCTTCCCAAACCCACAGAGGAAAAATCATTATTTTCTGACAAACCCTCACTTATGAATCAGACTCCAGGGGCCTCATGTATAACGCCGTGCGTAGAACTCACACTATAACATGGCGTAAGCACAAAAGCGGGAATGTGCATACGCACAGAAAAATCCAGATGCAGGAATCTGTACGTACGCAAACTTTCACGTTCTTCCACTACATAAATCCTGATCAGCGTGAAAAGTAACGTACGTGCACGCGCCTTCTGTCCCGCCCCAACTCCTCCCAGAATTACGCCTCTTTGAATATGCAAATCAATATAAATAGCCTTCTGTGAAAAGACAATGGGAAAAGCACGGGGGGAAATATAAGAATTTCAGCGAATACCAAGTGGAGGCAAAGGAAAAACGTACTATTTGTTGGTTTAAACAGTGGTATAATCAACAAAAGGAAGTTGATCGAGTGACAGAGTGTCGGAGAAACTCGAAGGGTCAAGTTCACAAAGTCGCACAGTGTCCGAAATAAAAAAAATCACATATCAAAGTCGCCGTGAAAAGGCGAGTCGTAGCCCACCGTCTGAGTGTCATATGAAAGCTTATTAGGGTACAGACAAAAAAAATAGGCACACAGTGGGGAAAAAAGCACGAAATGTCAACTTTAATCTCGAAATTTCCACTTTAATCAAGTAGTTTATTTTGCCATTAAAGTAGAACATCATAAACTTCATCTTAAAATCGTTTAATTTACTAGTTTCTCAAATCCCATTGTAACTAAAGTGGCACATTAAATGCTTTGTTCTGTATTTGATCTTCTATGTGCTCTACATGTGTGAATCACTACCTGCTTCTTAAATGGGCTTTCTCTTTCTCCGACAGGACACATAATCCATTACATTCGTGATATTACAGCTCTCTGAATAATTAAAATACTGAGATGTATACGTGATATCTTTTTCATGATGATAGGAATGAAAGCATGTTATTAAATATGGGGACACGGTGGTGCAGTGCTTGTTCATGTCTCACGCAAGAGGCTTGCGGCACCATGCGCGACCTTTGATGAAATAATTTACTACAGAAGTACTGTCTCTTTCAAATGTACTAACCTCCAATTCCTGTCCTTACTTTTCTTTCTCCAAAAATCCAATCGCCACACAATCAGCTATATAGTCGTGAAGCCATCTGTAAGCTTAAAACGCCGATTCTTCAAAACTTTAAGGAACATTGAAATATCTTCGTAGTACATGTTTAATTATTCTATCTGTCTAGCATTCCAGTGTCACGTCAGCACCAGCAAGAATACAACGCAATGCAGGAACAATCCCTGAACTAGCTAGCGCTGCGGCACCGTGTCCTCACATGTTTAATTATTAACAATACAGATTATTTAAATGAAGTTAAAGTTTTATCTGTATAATATAATCAACATATTTTGCTGCATTTCATCTTAAAAATGAATACCGTCATCATATGTAAATATGCGTTTTATAAAGTAGCGCAGGTTGTGCAATATTATAACTGTAGTGCAAGTTTACAGTGAGGTAATTGTACTTATAAGTAAACAGTTCTACAAGGAGCACTTGATGGACTGATTGAGTGCGTTTAGAGTTCTTGGGATGAAACCTTTTCTAAACCGCGAAGTCCGTACTGGGAAGTCTCTAAAGCGTTTTGCCGTGGCTCAGGCAGCGTCTGCTTCATGCTGTATACTGATATTTCTCTTTCCGATCAGCTGCTGCTGTGATTCCTCACTCAGATACAGTGATATAAATAATCCGAGTGGTGCAATGAGAGTAATATGGAAAAAGATGATCTGCTGTGGCAACCCTTAACGGGAGCAGCTGAAAGAAGAAGAAGATGCAGTGAGAGTTTCAATGCTAAAGCAGTTATGGTATTTGGAATACTATGGCTATTCCCTGGACCATTATATTGCTGCAGGTTAATTACAATCAGATGCATTACACTAATAAACAATATGCAGTTAGTTTCAGTGTATTTATAAAGCCGCGTCAGGAATGTGGAGCTAAGAAACAAAAGGGTGACCACGCAGGAACAGTAGCACTGCTTTGACGCTGGGTGCCGCCAGTCTGCAAAACCGAGCGGAGAAATTGCGTACGCCAAGGTATGAGTTACCGTGGAAATGTGCGTGGCTTTACGCCAAGTTTAGGTTTTATACATCGCGATTTGAGCGTGGAAACGGGAGTACGCAACATTTCTGTGCGTACGCACCGTTTATACATGAGGCCCCAGGTTACTTAAACTCCAACCACTGGAGTAACTCCTTCCCTTCAGTTACAGCGAGAAGGCCATTCTTGTTCCAGGATAGCTCCATCAGCTGATATTATTTTGGAGGTGTTAAGTTTTGACCCTGACTACTTCACACTTGGCATGGTTACTGCAGGGATCATTGACGATTTAGGATAAAAAAGTAGGAAAAAGGTTTGAAAGCACTATATCTGTAATCCTTAGGACCCTAAATTGGATTACTCTGCAAGACTAGGTTCAGCTAAAATGTGCCAAATACTAACAAAAGAGAGATAAATTGCATTCTGGACAAAATTATACCCCAGTTGATTGCAAGTTGAACTCTGAGGGTCCACTGTGGCTGGAAGATTCTGTGATAACCAATTTTGCAATCAGTGAGTCTTTTTACTTACTTTTACTACTTTTATTTAGCTGGTCTTTCTTTCTTCCCTTCCATTATTCTGTATTTATATAAGAGGAGTAGTGTGAAATTTACATCCATAGGACAATTATAAATATTTTGTGTTTTTTTCCATAGATTTAAGTTAGGCTTTGCTATTAATTGCTCCATTTATTGTATTCTAATGAATGGAGTAAACACTAGGGCAAAGAACATTGAATGCTGAACGACTGTATTCACTTTAGTGTCATACTCTAGAGTGCTTATAGTAAGTACCGGTAATTGGTTTTAACCCCTCTGATATTCCTCCATCTTGGCTCCTAGATGAAACGTAATTGGCTTTTCCAAGATCTCAAATGCAGCAAATCCATTTTTGAAATTTCTGGTGTCTTTCAGTGTTATCTAGAATGATGTATACCCCACCGGTCATTAATTGTCATTATCAGAACACAAGTCAGAAGTCAAGTCAGAAGAATTAAGTCAATTCAGAAGATTTTTTCTTTTTTGTAATTCTTGTGTGTATTTTTGGGCAGTTGTTATTTATGCATATATGTATGCATTTATTTCTTGGGCTCCTAAAGTTTTGTCTTAGGACAAATAAACTACTATATATCTAGATAAATCAACTAGAACCAAAATAAAGATTCCATATTCTTATTAAATGCACTTCCAATAAAATATTATTCCAACAAAATAATACGATTTATTCATAATACAAGGACTGCAGAAGATGGATATATGATTATACAGACACAAGACTACGAACAAACTTAATAAAATAAGGATCTAAGCTGACTTTATTTTCCTTATCTCTTCTTCTATACATACACAAACTTATGAATTAAATTCTTGTTCAAAGAATTGCAGAACAAAAACATTAATCACTGAGGACAGGCTTTGAAATGCTTTAGTAACATTTCTGGTCTGTTAGCTAGTTAGAATAAAGTTTTGTCTGGTTTACAGTTTTCTCAGTTCTTGTGTATTTGGACTGCTCTGGTGCGTGTTCTCCCACAGCTTGTGTGTGTGTCTGTGTGTGTATCCGTTTGTGTGATAGACACAGTTTGAAGCTCCCAGTTGGCTGGTCACCAGTAGATGCAAGTCTGATGGGAGGAACTTATGCTGTACTAAGTTTCTCTTTTCTATTATTTGGAGGGAGAAATGTATTAAAGCTAAAGATTTATCTAACATGCCGGTTATTACTTTCAACTTATGTAGACTTATGTCTAGAAATACATATACTAATACTTTCACTGGCTTTAGCCTAGCTACAAGGTTACAGGTACCAAAGCTAAAAAGCCATGATAATTAATCTTTTACCTGGGTCCTGTTGTTTCAGGAGATAGAGGTGATAACTTGTTCTTGAGGTGTGGGCACACAGACTTCTACTGGCATGCTTTGTGTTTCTTTGTCAAGATATCCCTTGGTTTGGACACATTTTGACTGTGCCACAGTTAATAGCAAAATACTTCATATAGAGAAAAGAGAACTGACCCCACCATAGAGGACTAAAGAACACCATGTCTAACTGTGAACAGAAACAAGGGAGTACTGTTGCTGGTTCTTCATACATATTGGGAACAGTGTAAAACAGTTTGGATTTTAGTGATGCCTCACAACAACAAGGCCAGGGTAGGTGTCCTGGGTACTCTCTGACTAGAGTTTGCATTTTCTCCATGTGTGCAGGTTAGGTGGATTGGAGATGCTAAACTGGCCCTGGTGTGCGTGTGTATGGATGTGTGTTCACCCTGCAATGGGCTGACGCCATGTCCAGGGATTGTTCCTGCCTTGAATTTGATGCCTCGTTTGGATAGGCTCCATCTTCCCTGTGACTCTACCCAGGATAAGTGGGTTAAAAAGATGGATGAATTTTAAATCATACTTAAAGACTGTACTATTTCTGTTGCTTACCTGTTTATCTGTATTATGTATTTTTTAATCATTATATTTTTACTCTTCATTTTATTGATTTATTTATTCTCTGTAATTCTTTTTCTGTTCTACTGGTAAATCACACTGAGCTACATGCTTTGCATGAAATGTGCTATAGAAATAAATATTATGGTTTTTATGAGGTAAATAACCTAAAAATATTTGATGGAAAAAGTACAATGTTCATGGCACCGATGAGGTCCTTCAAGAATATTGCTGCTCGTTACTCTTTAAAACAAAATCTGATCAAATGTTTTCAGTTTTAAACAATAATTATAACATCACTGTTAAAATTAAAATATTGTATTAAAAACCACTTACTATTAATCTGACAAAAACACTATTCATAAAATATAAGAGCATAGCTGGGGAAAGATGTATCATTTCTACAGACAAAGTCAAATGAGCTTTATCTGAACGGTAAGTTCTTCATTCCTGAAATTACAATCTTTATTGTTTAACACACAGTTCCAGAAAAAGAAACTTTTAAACTCTTCTTTCCCATTCAATGACCTTCATCAAATATTGTTGCTGCTATCTCAGACCTGATAAGTGCTAAGGAATGAGGAATATCATTCCCTACTATTTGTTCGGATATTCTTATGTTTGTAGCTTTTTAAAATTAAAACTCTAAATTGCACAACTGACAAATCAAGCCATATTTTAAAATCTTTAAAAAGCCATTCAGATATTCTGGGGGAAAAAAACAGGACAATGGGGAAAGTAATAACATATTGTGATGAACAGTGCACATGGGCAGGTGTCCCTTGGGCCCTTAACTGAACGGGAGGCTACGTTGCCATAAGGAACAGGGCAAAAATTATTGTCTCAACCTGAAGACAGGCAAAAGGTGTCAACATGATAGTGGGCACATGGGCATCCCAGGCTGGGTTAGACCCAGGGACAAAACCCGGCCAGGAGGCCACAATATTGGAAGGAAAGGGGGAGATAACCCACCATGACTACAGGCTCCCCCAAGACATTTGGAAACCACTTCCTTGGACAATGTTACCTGTGTGGTTACCCACAAAGCACTATAGTTATGGTAGTTCCATAGAACAGCCTTATCAGGTTCCGTGGGGGCTGTCAGGGGGTGCTGCGGGTATTTACCATTCCTGCTTTATGGGACTTCCACTTCACCCGAAAGTACTTCCATTGGGCAATGCCCCTGCACTAGAAGTGCTGCCAGGTCGTAGATAAAGAAACTGCTCGACCTTTCGTGTGAGTCAAAGTCAGGTGGAAGTGGACAAAGCTCGCCTGGGTGGTGTAGAGGAGGATAAAGGGAAGAAAGAGTGTGGAAAGATTTGTGTTTATTGCACTTTTGGAACCTTTGTGGAAGATAGTGTGGAAATAAACCAAGTTTATTTTAACAGGACTTTTGTCTGTTAGGCCGTGTCTAGGGTTGGGGCAATCTCTGGCTCCCACTATATCCTCAATATGTTATAAGGAAAATCTTTAAGTACAGGAAAAACAGAGGAGCAGTGGATCATGCTGTTATCTCACTGCTGTAGACACAGGGCTTGAATTCAAAGTCTACATGACTTTTTGCTCATCCAGAAATTAAAGTTTCCTCTCACACCCTAAAATGCACAGGTTTGAATGACTAATGACTCTAAATCTGCCTGGTGGGTATTTATTGATGTGTAATGGGCTGGAGTTGGTTTCTGCCTTGCTACCAATGTTGCTGCAACAAGTTTCAACTCTTAGCAGTGCTAACATTGGAATAAGTCAGTTCAGAAAATGGACTGATTGATGTATACTTTAGCAGCTGACCTGCAAGAAGAAACCAATCAAATATACCTATATATTTATTCAGTTGCTTTGCCAGATTTTATTTTTGCTGTAGAATTTTATTTACAGTTGTTCATAACTGTTTATACAGTTTAACATAAGCAATACCCGGTTAAAGTTAATTTTGTATTGTATTGTTTGGTTTTGCCTCGCAGTTAGGAGACCCGGGTTTGCTTCCCGGGTCCACCATGCGTGGAGTTTGCATGTTTTCCCCGTGTCTGTGTGGGTTTCCTCTGGGTGCTCTGGTTTCCTCCCACAGTCCAAAGACATGCAGGTTAGGTGGATTGGCGATTCTAAATTGGCCCTAGTGTGTGCTTGGTGTGTGGGTGTGTTTGTGTGTGTCCTGCGGTGGGTTGGCACCCTGCCCGGGATTGGTTCCTGCCTTGTGCACTGTGTTGGCTGGGATTGGCTCCAGCAGACCCCCGTGACCCTGTTTTCGGATTCAGCTGGTTAGAAAATTGATGGATGGATTGTTTGGTTTTATACATTTTTAATTTTACCTTAGGAATATTTCTAACTAATGCAATTCATGCTTTTCAAGGAAAAGAGCTATTTATCTCTAACCATATCTAACAGATACATGTTTGATAGCGATTCATTCTTCCATCCATTTCATATTCCTGCTTTTCTTGGTCAGGGTCATTGAGGTATAGCCTCTCCTATCAGCATAGGACACTAGACCATCACATAACTTACATATGGAAGCTGTGAATGTGTAAGCCACTTGTAATTCAGAGTTACCAATGAACCTAACCCTGGTCTGTGGGATGTGGTAGGGAATGAAAGGACATAGCAAAAAAATAAAAAATAAACGAAGAATGTACAAACTCCTCAATAGGATTTGAACACAACACTCTGCCCTTTTATAATATATATTTTCTTTCATGAAAAAACAACATGCAATTAACAATTCAACTCAGTTAAAAAAATATTTTTCTCTACTTTGTGGTCCACTTGACCAACTCAGAAAGCTACAAAGCATAATCCTTCTACACAGGATGTGAAATATGTTTTGGCATGTAGTGGAGCTTACGCCAGACCATCATGTGGGTGAGGCTTTAGCAGAGATGGATCACAAAAAAAAATAAGGCCGTGATGATGATGTGAAGATTTGAAAGAAAAAAAAAATACAATTTCTTAAAGTAATGTACAGCTAATGTCAAATTCTTTTGGTAGGAGAAGTTCCTTTAAATTCATCTCTGCAGTCTCAACTTAAGTTATATACTGTCACTGCCATGATACATATTTTTTTTTCCTATGACATTTTTGTGCATGGCTATTCGACTCAATAATGCACCTTAGGTAAATGCATACCTATTTCACAGTACAGTTGCATTCATTCCATTCTCCCCCCCACTGCTGGCTCATTTATAAATACCTATATAATATAAAGACCTATAAATATCTTGGAGTGCAGCTGGATGATAAATTAGACTGGACTGCCAATACTGATGCGCTGTGCAAGAAAGGACAGAGCCGACTATACTTCCTTAGAAGGCTGGCATCCTTCAACATCTGCAATAAGATGCTGCAGATGTTCTATCAGACAGTTGTGGCGAGCGCCCTCTTCTACGCAGTGGTGTGCTGGGGAGGCAGCATTAAGAGGAAAGACGCCTCACGCCTGGACAAACTGGTGAGAAAGGCAGGCTCTATAGTTGGCATGGAGCTGGACAGTATAACATCTGTGGCAGAGCGAAGGGCGCTCAGCAGGCTCCTATCAATTATGGAGAATCCACTGCATCCACTAAATAGTATCATCTCCAGACAGAAGAGCAGCTTCAGCGACAGACTGCTGTCACTGTCCTGCTCCACTGACAGACTGAGAAGATTGTTCCTCCCCCAAACTATGCGACTCTTCAATTCCACCCGGGGGGGTAAACGTTAACATTTAACATTATACAAAGTTATTGTCTGTTTTTCACCTGCATTATTATCTTTCTTTAATTTAATATTATTTATTGTATCAGTATGCTGCTGCTGCAGAATATGAATTTACCATTGGGATTAATAAAGTATCTATCTATCTATCTATCTATCTATCTATCTATCTATCTATCTATCTATCTATCTATCTATCTATCTTATATATAAGCGCAAACTGGGGTTAAGGTAGCACCAGCCTGTTTCTCTGTGGAGGTAATGTGAATGGTATATATATTCTACTGGACAGGCTCAATTGGAAGCTCAGGTCAGGTCAGGTTGGAGAGCATGCACCACCACACAACAGTTGGGGATCCTGGTTGGCATCCCCTCAGGTAGATACATGGTCCAGTCCCACCCCCCAGAAATGACCATTTATCTGCCGCAGCCAGGTGTTACATGGGCATGTCCTTGGCCTAGTTCAGCCACTCAGGTCCTCAACAATGAGGATCCTGCGAGCCGAATCACACCACATGGCTATAGTGTTGTAACTGATGCTAACTCAAAATGCAGGTAATGTGCCTCATTTGGGATTCCATGAGCAACTGCTAGTTTGACACATAGTCAACCCAGCAGTACCCAAGGATTCTCCGAAGAGACACAGTACCGAAGGAGTCAACAGCTCAACAGTTACCAAAATATGGTCTTGAGAATGAATTCTAGAAACACTTGCTGGTGTAACATTAACACAATCAGAGAGTTTGCTCATTATGGGTAATTACGCAAAACTAAAATTAGCAAGTAAGGTTCCAAGACTTGTTTTAGACATTGATATTGCTTGAAAAAAAAAAGATATTTACAAATTGTCCACTTAGACTGACCCCAAAACTTTCACAAGTGGTCCTTTTCAGATGGTGCTTGGACCTCATTCGGGAAGGGGCTGAGCTCACTGGCAGCCCCCTATTGTGTACTAAGCTTCTGATTCTTAGGTCTCATTCTCACCTAACTCTGCCACTTAGTGGTTAGGTCTTTCGTTGCAAAGATGAGGGGAGCCAGAGCAAATCCCTTTCAGATTTAGGTGCAAGGGAAAGAACCCTGGGCTCTTCTTTTCATCACCTGTTGAGAATATGCATACTGTGTGTAATCTGAATAGTTGTATCAGGTTTTCAACACTCTTCTTTCACTGTACCTACAGCTGTTGTGGGGTGTTCAACTCAGTTGTATAAACCAGCGGTTCCCAACCTGTCTTGTGGGTACACGGCAGACCGGTTGGGAGTACTCAAAAATAACATTGGTAATGGCGTAAAACACCAAAATAAGGACAAATGACAAAATCGAGTCTATGATCAAGAAATTGGATTTTTGGGAATCATGTATCAAAAAAGACCAGTGTGAAGTTTTTGAGACACTTCACAGTTTCTTATCTGAGAACGAGCTGAAATTGTCAAAAGTAGTAAAAAGTAGTATAATAGCTCACTTAAAAGGACTTAAGGTGTCGTTCAGACAGTATGTTCCAAAGAGAAACAGTGAAGATAACTGGATTTTAAATCCATTCAATGAATTGTTTTTTCAACAAGCCTAAAAACTATCAGTTTCTGAAAAAGAAAAATTGATTGAACTTTCAACTGATTCTTCTTTACAATCTGATTTCAAAAAAAGAAATGTCATTGACTTCTGGGTAGCAGTGAAAGAAGAGTACCAAGAACTCAGTGATAAAGCAATAAAATATTTATTACCTTTCACGAACACAGAGCTTGTTGAAAGAGTATTCTCGTCCATCCATCCATCCATTATCCAACCCGTTGAATCCGAACACAGGGTCACGGGGGTCTGCTAGAGCCAATCCTAGCCAACACAGGGCACAAGGCAGGGAACCAATCCTGGGCAGGGTGCCAACCCACCGCAGATTCTTGTCTTATGCATATATTAAGAATAAATATCACAATAAGTTTGATGCAGCTCCTGATTTAAGATTATACAGTATTTGACTTCATTTGAACCTGATTTTAAAAAACACGGATCCATGGAACAAGCTCAAGGATCGCATTAAAATTATTAAGAGCCAAGTTGGAAGACTTGTATATCAAGATGAATTATTGTTATGTACTTTCATCATAAGTTAATGTGGGTAAACATTATTTTAATGTTGCTTTTATTTGTTTCGATCTTATGTTAGGCTGTTATTATAAAAAAAAATGGAAATAAATTGTAAGATGTAAAATCAAAAATAAAAGCCTATAAATGTCATTAGGTTCATTTGAGTCGTTTGATTATTTAGCTAACCTAAAAAATTAAAAAAAAAAAACTTTTCTGAGGGATGGGTGAGGGTAATGAAGAGAGGAGGTACTCATAAATGAAAAGCCTAATCAAGGGGTACGGGAGAGAAAAAAGGTTGGGAACCGCTGGTGTAAACCACAGATATTTAAATGAGGGAGACATTTCTTTCAAAGGTCTTGCATTGCACCATTGGCAAAAAAGCTCATCTCCAGACTCCATTGTATTCGAGTCTTTTTTGAAAGAGTTGGACAATGTAATCAGAATTTTCCATACATTCCTAAGCTGATAATTTGCGTATATATAAACTTTAAAAAATGTTAGGTTCCCGGACTCAAACAGTTTTTAAAGTGCACAGTTTAAAAACGAATGAACTCATCATAAGTCTTACTATCAGCTTTCTTCTTACACTTACCTAAAGAGGCGGGGTGGCAGCAATCCAAGCCAACGGGAGTGCAGCTGCAACCCAGTAGGGCGACGACAGAGAAGATAGGCGCATCATGCCAATGTGGGGGTGCCGTATGTGTTGGCAGCGCTCTTGCGTAAATGGCATATTTATGTATCTCCTTTTAGAAACTGTTGACAAATGGGGCATGATATGGAGATTCACAGAAAACAAGATTGCCTTTTAACATAATTAAAACACCTCACAAATGTTCAGGTCAGTTGTCCCCCACCAGTCTATTTGAATAAGGTCACTGTGATAACTAACTGGCTTTTTTAAAATTATCATCATTATCAAGCTCACCTCCGCCCCTACATCAACAGCCGGCTGGCGTCCCTCCTCGTGGCGCACTACGGGGCGTGGCTTTACTGGTCGCTGATCCATAACTGCCACAGACTTGAAATAAGGCAGGCTGCAAACGGCTTGCTAAACTGCGCAAAATGAGCCACGAGAAGGCCACATCCACTGCTGGTAAAAAGTCTTCTAGGATCCCCAAGTGTTCTCGGTGCAGGAACCACGGCTACGTGTCACCGTTGAAAGGACACAAGCGATTCTGCACTTGGAAGGACTGTCAGTGCCAGAAGTGCAAACTGATCGCAGAACGCCAGCGGGTGATGGCGGCGCAGGTACGCTGTTACGTGGAACAGACACTTTGTCCGACGTGAAGTTAAAAACTGTTGTATGCAGTTGTTTGTGTTGTCGTTTGCACTCGAAATAGAAATTAAATACTGCTGGTTAATAAGAAGTATTTTTGTGTAAATGCCTCCTGCTCCCCGGAGAGCGAGAGAGGATTAGGCCGCCGAATTGGCGGGCCGCGAGAGCGGGAAAGTAGCGCGTGCGTTTGTAAGTAAATGGTAAACTGCAAAGATTAAACAGTACAAGCTTATTGTAAAGAGTTCTGTATTTGAAACATATGTAACATTCTCATGGAAAACCTTGATTTTTCAAAGGCTGACAAACATTAAGTTGAAAATAGTTCAACGCCTATTAACTTTGGATTAATAATAATAATTCACGGGAGGAACCGGGAAGCGAACCCACAATCTCTTACTGCAAAGCAGCAGCACTACCACTGCGCCACCTGTAAGGACTATAATACCATTGTTGCTATTTTTGTTAATTAAAGTAACTTCCAAGTAGACTGCTTTTCAGTGTACTTCTTATGAAACTTACAATGTGTTGTTAATCGTGCATTTTTATTTAACTCTTCACATTTGCTTCATGGGGAGGTTTATGAAAAATCTTTTTAAAACGAGTCGCCTCTCTGTTTGTAACGAGTGAAAAGCTACTTTTGACTTCTTAAGTAGAATGTCGGATTTCTTGTCCACTAAAGCTTACCTGTTGTTTATAAGTGTATATACTGTATGTGTGCTAAGTAAAAAAAAAAATATATATATTAATGTCTGTGTACACACACACACACATATATATGTACATTCATATATACAGTACATGCTATGCGTATAGTATATATAAGTTTATATTTACATAGCACACTTACAGTATATATACGTATAAACAACATGACAAGAACCAGCACATTAAAGTAAAACATAAGCCATGTTATCAAGTATTTGAATAATAGTAACCCTATTCTCGGCGTCCACCCCCAATAACACAACCTTTTATTTGTTAAACAGACGTTTTCAAAAGAGGCATATCGCTACCTGCAGTGCCAGTTAACTGGTTTTATTTTTTCCTCCATTAAAAACTTCTATGTAGAATGTTGTTTTTCCTGTCATACTAGAGCTCACCTGAGTATCAGATTTTTGTTGCGGTTGTTATGTGTTATGCCGTACATATGTGTGTGTGTGTATGAATATATATACATATATATATATATATGTGTGTGTGTGTGTATGTATATATATATATATATATATACTGTCTATGCATATACAGGGTGAGTCAAAATTATGTTAACACTAATGGTACTGCTATGTATATACTTACATACAATTTTTGTGTACAATTTTATGTGACACATATGGTACATGCATTGAACATGATGGCAAACAGGTTGAGACACTCCTGTAAGTCATCTTGCACATATGAAGTATGTTTTGTGAACAAATTGTTTCCGCCATTCAAATGTTCACATAATTTTCACTCACCCTGTATGTGTGTGTATATATATATATATATATATATATATATATATATATATATATATATATATATGTATATATATATATAGATGTATTTATATATGTATATGTATGTATACAAATGTGTTTTTATATATATATATATATATATATATATATATATATATATATATATATATATATATAAAATATAAACAGATACTGTGCATATATGCACACACATGTATATATCCATCCATCCATTATTCAGCCCGCTGAATCCGAACACAGGGTCATGTGGGTCTGCTGGAGCCAATCCCAGCCAACACAGGGCACAAGGCAGGAACCAATCCCGGGCAGGATGCCAACCCACCACAGGACACACACAAACACACCAAGCACACACTAGGGACAATTTAGAATCGCCAATCCACCTAACCTGCATGTCTTTGGACTGTAGGAGGAAACCGGAGCGCCCGGAGGAAACCCACGCAGACACGGGGAGAACATGCAAACTCCACACAGGGAGGACCCGGGAAGCGAACCCGGGTCTCCTAACTGCAAGGCAGCAGTGCCATCACTGCGCCACCGTGCCGCCCTACATGTGTATATATATATATATTTTTTCAATATACAATATTTGTAGTATTTTATATATAACATATATATATTTTATATATAACAGAGGGCTAATGTTAGTGGTATGAAGTGTGATGTAGTGGTTAAAACTTTGGGCCTAGGACTTCAAATCCAGAGTTTGTGGTTTCACATCATGGTATTGGCACAGTGTGTCTTTGAACAAGTCACTTCACCTACCTGTGCTGCAACTGGAGAGAAACAAAAGAAATGTAACCGTTTTAAGTCTTTAACTTTAACTTTAATAATAAGTAATAAAACTACTATTAGGTCACTGGAGCTGCTCACCCTTGAACATGCTATATACGAGTACAACAACCCATGTTTAAATCATTAATACACTAGATCAGTTCCTGCTTTTCCTAGTGACTTGGCTTTTATTGATGGTCATTGCAAAACAGTTTTACAGGAGAGTGTATTTTTTTGATTTGAAACAGGTAATCAGTAGGAGTAATGTGAAATATGAGCATATATTATCATTATTAGATGTTTACGATTTTCATTTGTTTATGTCATTCACTCAAGTATTCCTTTTCATGTTTTTGACAGTTGTAAGTCCTATTTAAGTTTGCAGATGTATATGTAAAGAATTTTAGAAAGCAGAGGGAGTAGGGAGTTGAGAACTGGGCATCCACATTCAAAGTAAGCAGGAGTCCATGTAAATGTAAAAGATTTCAGAGGTCATTAGTAGGGGGTTCTCTTTCAAAGTCCATAGATGCAAATATATATTACAGGGGGAGGTACTCATGGAGAACGCATTATGTTTTAACTGATGCTGTAACTCCAAGGGTGTTTCTAGGATTTGCTGGTATAAGGATCTTAACCCCTCTGTGATTTTTGCGTGCAGCCTTACGTGTTTATAAAATTGAAGAGCACTGGTTCCTTTGGGCTTTTACACACATTCCTATAATGGTGTAATATTGATCAGGGGTTATGCTCTGTATTCATTCATTTTCAACTGCTTATCCAAAGCTGGGTTGTGGGGCCCATATGTCCCTTTCTCCAGCCACATTCACCAGATGCCACTGTGTCAGTACAGGCTTGTCTTGGACCCGAGGACACTATTTACTCCACTGTTTCTCTCCCCTTCATTTTTTGCTTCTAGGGAAGCAACACTTACGCTCAAATCCACAGCACCTGGCACGCTCATTGTAGCTTTGTAATGGTTGCTAGCCAGTTGTGCTTTGCTGAACTGTCTCCTTCCGTTTTAAACCTCACTGTACATGCCAAACATGACTTTATCTGTTTTTTTCTTGTCCAGGACACCATCCCTTCTTAGGTCGTTTGTACAGTCAGTTTGGTAGTGGTGCTGGTGGTTTGGCCCAACAATCGTTTCTGCTCCATCTTTTGGTCCTTAGTTTGTATAAAGCACGCCCTTAGACCAGAGCACATCCATTAGCACAACATTAATAAATAGCAACAAATGAAAATTAGCCAAACTGCTAAATTGTTTAGTTTTTTAGTTTTTTTTTTGTAACATTACCAAATTTCAATCAAATAAGCATTTTTGAGATTTTGGGGTATTTCACTTTTATGTTGTGGGTGGGTTTACCAGTAAATATGGATACATCAAAATGTCATAGATTTACCATCCTGCCAAGTTTCAGCTTTTTAAGTAAACATAAAAATAGTATTTTTGTTGAGTTTTTAAGTTAGCATTTATCAATGGCAAATAAATTCATGCTTAAATCAATGTATTGCTTTTAAGTAGCTATAACAGGTTTTTTGATAATTTGTTTTTTAAATGCAGGAGCTAACGATTTACAAAGAAACATAAGCAATGGTAACAAGTATTGAAATAATACCGCCACCCATAACAGATTTTTTTTTTTAGTAGGCAAAGGAATGTTGTTCTTATGTACTGTTGAGGAAACAAAAAAATAGCTAATTTTAAACCTGGGCTGCTTTGACCTATTTCCTATTCTGTCAGATGAATAGGTGTAGTGGTTAAGATTTTGGATGTCAAACCCTCAAGTTTGGGGTTCAAATCCTGCTACTTTGTGACCATGAGCAAGTCACTCCACCTGCCTGTGCTCCAGTTGGAAAATCAGGACAAATGTAATCTATTGTATTTCAGATGAACATTGGTCATTTTGGATAAATAATTTAACTAAATAAGTGAATAATAATAATGATAAGGACAAATTAGAAGTAGAGGTTTAGTACAATATAGAAACATAATTTTTCCACAAAATCCTTTTTAAAGTTTTGCATACCTTCAGAAGAAATGCTTCACATCATCCACTATACAATACATTTGTAACCATGACTTTAAACAAGCTGAGTAGTATTTTTGTTGCTAGATTATTTTTTTAAAACAGGCACACTGTATGAGTGAAAAAATTAATAGAAAAATTGATTTATTGTGTCCTGTGCTTTAATATATTTTTTTCTTATTTAATGTGAACCATAAAATGATATTATTTAGATTAGTCAGGTTATTTTTTAATCAGAAATGTTTTTAGTCTGATTTTAAAAATGTATTTGTTGAAAGTGTACAGTGGTGTGAAAAACTATTTGCCCCCTTCCTGATTTCTTATTCTTTTGCATGTTTGTCACACAAAATGTTTCTGATCATCAAACACATTTAACCATTAGTCAAATATAACACAAGTAAACACAAAATGCAGTTTTTAAATGATGGTTTTTATTATTTAGGGAGAAAAAAAATCCAAACCTACATGGCCCTGTGTGAAAAAGTAATTGCCCCCTTGTTAAAAAATAACCTAACTGTGGTGTATCACACCTGAGTTCAATTTCCGTAGCCACCCCCAGGCCTGATTACTGCCACACCTGTTTCAATCAAGAAATCACTTAAATAGGAGCTGCCTGACACAGAGAAGTAGACCAAAAGCACCTCAAAAGCTAGACATCATGCCAAGATCCAAAGAAATTCAGGAACAAATGAGAACAGAAGTAATTGAGATCTATCAGTCTGGTAAAGGTTATAAAGCCATTTGTAAAGCTTTGGGACTCCAGCGAACCACAGTGAGAGCCATTATCCACAAATGGCAAAAACATGGAACAGTGGTGAACCTTCCCAGGAGTGGCCGGCCGACCAAAATTACCCCAAGAGTGCAGAGACGACTCATCCGAGAGGTCACAAAAGACCCCAGGACAACGTCTAAAGAACTGCAGGCCTCACTTGCCTCAATTAAGGTCAGTGTTCACGACTCCACCATAAGAAAGAGACTGGGCAAAAACGGCCTGCATGGCAGATTTCCAAGACGCAAACCACTGTTAAGCAAAAAGAACATTAGGGCTCGTCTCAATGATTGCCAAGACTTTTGGGAAAATACCTTGTGGACTGATGAGTCAAAAGTTGAACTTTTTGGAAGGCAAATGTCCCGCTACATCTGGCGTAAAAGGAACACAGCATTTCAGAAAAAGAACATCATACCAACAGTAAAATATGGTGGTGGTAGTGTGATGGTCTGGGGTTGTTTTGCTGCTTCAGGACCTGGAAGGCTTGCTGTGATAGATGGAACCATGAATTCTACTGTCTACCAAAAAATCCTGAAGGAGAATGTCCGGCCATCTGTTCGTGAACTCAAGCTGAAGTGATCTTGGGTGCTGCAACAGGACAATGACCCAAAACACACCAGCAAATCCACCTCTGAATGGCTGAAGAAAAACAAAATGAAGACTTTGGAGTGGCCTAGTCAAAGTCCTGACCTGAATCCAATTGAGATGCTATGGCATGACCTTAAAAAGGCGGTTCATGCTAGAAAACCCTCAAATAAAGCTGAATTACAACAATTTTGCAATTTTGGGCCAAAATTCCTCCAGAGCGCTGTAAAAGACTCATTGCAAGTTATCGCAAACGCTTGATTGCAGTTATTGCTGCTAAGGGTGGCCCAACCAGTTATTAGGTTCAGGGGGCAATTACTTTTTCACACAGGGCCAGGTAGGTTTGGATTTTTTTTTCTCCCTAAATAATAAAAATCACCATTTACAAACTGCATTTTGTGTTTACTTGTGTTATATTTGACTAATGGTTAAATGTGTTTGATGATCAGAAACATTTTGTGTGACAAACATGCAAAAGAATAAGAAATCAGGAAGGGGGCAAATAGTTTTTCACACCACTGTATATTAATAGCAGGTAATTTAAAATGTTAAGCAGATCATCAGCTTTAAAGCACACACATTAAAAAAAAAACTGTTCTACCTGCAGGTGCAACATTGTGACTGCCCAACTGTATTAACTTTTATTTTAGGTTGCTCTAAGAAGACAGCAAGCTCAGGATGAAGATTTGGGTCTTTGTCAGCCTATCCCAATACCTAATCCAGAATTAGTCATCAAAACTGAAGGTACTGGAAGTGGATTGTACCTGCTTGCTCAGGGAACTGGATCTTCAGCATTGGCTTCAGACAACATACAGTTATCCCCAGCAGGTAATGCCGTCTTTATTTTTTATAAAGACAATTTAAGTAGTTAATGTTGACTAACTTTCATTTAAAATATCTCTAATGTTTTAGCAGATTATAGCAAATGTGTAATGTATTTGGCTTTGCCATTTTAATGTAGTTCAGTTCTAATTTTATTTCCCCAAGAGGCAATAATTAAAGGCATCAATTAAAAACCAGAAGACTAAATTAAATACCCGGACATATTCTTATACGATATCAATTGCAGTACTTAAAATATAATGGCACATTATCAAAATGTTGTGAGTAAAAGTCAAAAATGAAACAGCAGCTATGCTGGCAGTTGTTTAATAAAATAAATCTTATTAATAAAGTTGATGAATATTGGGAGTGAAAAATGTTTGAACAGGATACTACCTTTTATTCTTAACTGCTAATGGTAAAGCATAAAACTCAGAAAATCTTTATGAGAACTGTCTTAAATGATATACTATGCTTTCCACAATAATTGTTTGTTGAATGGTTTAAACAGGTACACGGGTTGAGTGCTTAGAACTTTGTTGCTATGTAAGCTTATTTTGTGTGAGTTTGGATTTATTTCACAATTCAATTTTGAAAATTTTATTATTAAGGAAATATTTATAAATTTCCAGAGGTTATTAAGTTTAACTGTGGTATTTTGAGTTCTGTAAAAAAAGATATTAAAATTAAGATTAAAGTAGTTATCCACCCAAAAGTTATATTTTGCTTAAATGTTACTTACCCCATATACTTTATAGTGACAGCAGATAAAAAAATGTAATCTCATGTTTTCATGCAGAAAGGAGGTAAAAAAGTTTATGATTCAGCGTTCGTGGTAGGGGGCCAATGCAGTAGAGCAGCAAACATTATCAAAACATACATGAAGCCTCCATGAAAAAAAATCTCACATTGCTTGTGTCGCATAATCCACATGCAAAGTCACCCAGTCACTTATTCACAACATGTAAAACATTTATTTTCGCTAAAATATTTTTAAGTACAGTAATCCCTCGCTATATCACGCTTCGTCTTTCGCGGCTTCACTCTATCGCGGATTTTATATGTAAGCCTATTTAAATATATATCGCGGATTTTTTGCTGGTTCGTGGATTTCTGCGGACAATGGGTCTTTTAATTTCTGGTACATGCTTCCTCAGCTGGTTTGCCCAGTTGATTTCATACAAGGGACGCTATTGGCAGATGGCTGAGAAGCTACACAATCAGAGCACGTATTACGCATTAAATAAAACTCCTCAAATATATTGTGAGCACAGGGGCTGTTCGCACCCCTAGAAGATACGGCCACTCCTCAAAAAACACTGAAAGATTACCTTCACAATGCTCTCTTCCTTGCTGGGCTTAAATGTGGCTGTTTTGTCAAGCGATATGCTTCCTGCATGGTGCTTTGCATACTTAAAAGCTCGAATGGCACGTATTGATTTTTAATTGTTTGTTTTTCTCTGTCTCTCTCTCTCTCTCTCTCTCTCTCTCTGACATTCTGTGCTCCTGACGGAGGGGGTGTGAGCAGTGGGGGGGCTGTTCGCACCACTAGACGATACGGACGCTCCTCTAAAAAAATGCTGAAAGGCTACCTTAACATTGCTCCCTTCCTAGCAGCTGCGTTGTCCGGCGGTGCCTCGCATACTTAAAAGCCAAACAGCCCTATTGATTTCTGATTGTTTGCTTTTTTCTGTCTATCTCTCTGACAGTATCTGCCCCTGACGCGCACTCCTTTGAAGAGGAAGATATGTTTGTATTCTTTTAATTGTGAGACAGAACTGTCATCTCTGTCTTGTTATGGAGCACAGTTTAAACTTTTGAAAAAGAGACAAATGTTTGTTTGCAGTGTTTGAATAAAGTTCCTGTCTCTCTACAACCACCGGTGTTTCTGTGCAAATCTGTGACCCAAGCATGACAATATAAAAATAACCATATAAACATATGGTTTCTACTTCGCGGATTTTCACCTTTTGCGTTCGGTCTGGAACGCAACCCCCGCGATAGAGGAGGGATTACTGTAAACCACTTTTGGGAAGCATTCTCATGAACAAAGGAGGACTCTGTATGCACACAGCGTGTGAAGCTTCAGGGCATCCAGTGAATAAGAATGAGTTTTGACCAATGCAGGAGGGGAGCAGGCAGGTCTTCCAAGTCAAACACTTATTCGCATGTGCGTGCAATTGTACCTTCCTCGTTGATGAAAGTGGTTTCCGGATTTATTTACTTTTAGTTTAATTTCAGTTGTTATTATAGTTGTTAAAGAGGATTGTTGGTAAATGAGTGATGAATATAATCTCACCATATGCCACACAGAGTGTCAGAAGTGTTGAATGAAAGATAAGCTTTAGGACAAGTTATTGGACATGATGTTTGGGGTGCTTTAGCGGGCATGTTGGAGCCAGAACTGCCAGTTATGAGGAAGACCATGGGAGCTTCAGTACCAGGAATGTTCATGGTAAGAGGATTGTGGAATTAGGTAAAGTGATAGAAATGGTTGTATGAAGCACCTTGTTAAAGAATGAGGAAAACAATTTGGTCATATATAAATGTGTTGGTGTAAGGAGCATGATAAACTTCATGTTGTTGAGGAATGTTTATAGGAGCATGTTGAAAAATGTGGTCTCTGGGGAAAGTTGTGTATCAAGGCATTGTTGATAGATGTTTGAAGAAAAGTATGAGGCTGAAGATCTGGAAACTGATGGAGGACAATGTAAAAAAATGAATTTGCAGAAAAATTACAACTTATTTTTTATTGGCATTTTTTGCTCAACCTGACTGAAATTCAGGATAGTTTTACAAACAATATGGGTCATTTTGCAAATTGCTGAGGTTGATGTGTGTAGTTACCAAAAAGGACAGAATAAGATAAGACAATCAGTGGTACAAAAAATGGGAAAGATGTCTAAGAAAGTACAGAAAAGTAGTTTGAAGTGGTTTGGACATGTGATTAGGAGAGTCAATGAAAATGTGGGCCATAGAGTGATGGCAATGGAAGTATAGGGAAAGAGAAAGTGAAGAGGGCTAAAGTGGAGCTGGAAAGATAAGTTAAAAGAAGATCTGAAGGAAGAGGGCTTGACTGGCGAAGAGGTGCAGGACTGAGTTGTTACGAGAAGGGTTGATTAAGCACATAGAAGTGAGAGGAGATGAAGAGGAAGAAGAAGACAAGATGATGTTTTACCTTATCATAGCACTAAAGGTGACTTATTTATTCTCATTAATATCAGAAAAGTGAAAATAGTGTAGTGTATGCATTCATAAATGATCCAGTCACATTCTGTGTTGGAAATGGTCACCTTCTTCTTGCAAGCACAGACCGACATGGTGCTCCATATTGGCAGAGGGGTGATGGCAGCAATTTCCTGTTCAATGTTTTGCCGACAGTCTTGACAGAAGAGCGCCATGCCTCACTATTTTGTACATTTATCCAGGAATATTGTGTTCTTTATTTCATTTGGATTGCTTCATTATTAAAACAGTAATACATCACCCTGTATTATATCTGTACTGTTGAATTGTCAGATTCAAAGATAATTCAAGATATTTTTATTTAATCAAACAGGTTTTCTAGCAACATGCTTTTAAAATCTAATTTATCAGAGCAACTACACTGTTAGATGTGTAACTGTAGCTATTGTAAGATTTATATTTGCATCATTAGCGGGTTAGAAAACTTTCCATAGAGTGATATTTAATGAATGAGTCAAATTAATTCAAATTTCATATGTCACAAACCCCTGATGCTTTAATTGTCTAAATCTGTCACTCTTTTTTACTTTTGTCCAAAATTTAAGGATTCCTATGCAAAATCAATATGGTCAATTTTACATTACTCCATTATTTTCAAAATTCTTGTAAACCCACTTTGTTGTGCTGTTTTCAAAGTATCTTATGTTAGTGATCAGACTTTGTTATTGCTTATGCCTGTGTTATAAGTAAGGAACAATAAACATTATTTTTACATCTTTTGTATCCTTCCTGTAGAGTCAGAAGGTAAGACTGATTGGGATGAGACTAATTATTCAAGACAAGTGGGTAAAGCCTGACCTGGCTTGTGGAATATTAATGAGGCCTCACACCTTCTTCTCTAGAGAAGAGCACTCATATCATAACAGTTGTAATCCATCTTTTTATTTTTATTTTTTTTTTGAAAAAAATATACATGCCTCAGAGAATGACCAACCTGCTTTATTCCCTTTTTGGTTACATATATATAGAACACAATGTGTTTTATTTACTCCAAAATGCTGCTGGCAACAGAATGAAGGAGGGTGTCCACTCTGGCATTGAGTTTGCTGTATGAAAAGCAAAAAAATAGGAGAAGCAAAGAAAAACAAGCCTTTCAATCATGGGCCCTGGGAAGTTCATGAAACATAATTTAGTGAAGGCATGTATAGAAACTAGATGGCTGGTTGCATGGAATAGTAGTAAACCCTGCTGTTTACAGTTTGGTTATTAGAAAGTTAGTGCTCAGAACTTTCAAAACAATAAATTCATAATGCTGATTGCTGGGATAGGTTCCAACTGTTCCCCTCCGTTGGATAAGCAGGTCAGGAAACACAGGAAAACTTTAATTGGTAGCTTTGTAAAAATATTTGTATTTTATCTGAAATGTAACATATTTTCTAGATGGCTTTGGTTACACCTCTAGAAACAGAATTTGCTCTGGAACCAGTGTTCTCTGTGTCCAGACTTCCAGAAAACAACTGTGAAAACCATTCTTAGTAGGTAAATTTCCCTTAGGCTGTCATTAGAAAAGCTGGGATATTGTGGAGAAGATGGATGCTGAATAGTTTCCTAAACCACCTACACATTCCCTTTTAGATTAGAAATTGTCAAATACAACTGGTGAGGTTTTTGCCCATTTGTAAGGCCTGTAATAATGTATAAGATCTTTCTGTTAACACACTTTGATATTGTTTAGAAAGAAAGCAGTAGTCTTTGCGACAAGCTGTAGGGCCCTATGGATTTATTTTTTTTTTCAGAATCACTGAGGAAATTACATAATTTGCACATGAAAACTGAATTTGCTTAGTAAGGGGAATCTAATAAAGTTGTAATTTTCTCCTATTTCATTCTATTAAAAAATGTTGCTTGACAAAGAATTGTGTCAAACCATATTTCAAGAGTCTAGCATGTGCAAAGCAGTGAGTACTGTGAATCACAATTTGAGAAATTCTGAAAGCTGCCCAGCACATCACTGACCGGACCTACAAGGTCACACACATGGTCACTGCTTATATCCCTTCAGCGATATCTTTTACAGGTAGCAAAATTTTACACTGGCTGTTACAGACTGAAATCAATGGCTTCTTCTTTTTGGGTACATACACCCTCAGTATGGCACTGCCAGATCTAAACACTAGTGTGGAGAGTTGCTTACATACTAAAGTGACTATAGCCGCAGGTGGAAGTCCCATTTTACTTATGGTGCCAGGCAGAGTTGTGTCGAGGTACAGCAGTCTATTAGCCAGCGAAAGCGCTGTGAAGAAGCTGTCTGTTGTTACGGTTCTGCCTTTGTCCAGAAACTGCTCCATAAGCTTTATGACCACAGACTCGGAAAGTCTTTGCCCTGGGTTGTAACTCGGAGCATAGTTCTCAGCAAAACGTTGCCAGATGTCTGAGATTGCAGCAAGTCTGTCGTTTTTCACACGTTCTGCATGGGTGTCGTTGTTGTCAAAGCGCAAATGCTGCATGGTAGTCTGATAGTGGTCACAGGACATTGTATCTTTGACTGCCAGTACAACAAATAGTTCAGAGCAGGGATCAACCACAGCACCAGCTGTGGTCATCGCTGCTCTTGTGAAAAGAATGGAGATAAATGCCATCAACTCAGAGAGGGAGAGGCAAGTTCGTTGTACCATGTGAACGTCACTGACAGAATAAAACTGAATAATAAAAAAACAAGCGCTAACTTTTTCAAGTAGCCAAAATTTACACCGGGTGCTCCAGACTCAAATATATGTTTTTATTATATCATAGTAATAATAATAGCAGCTCAATACTCAAAACGTGGAGCGCCCGGACTCAAACCCAGTATCTTTGGGTTATAAGGCAGCAGTTCTTACCTCTGCACTATTCAAGAATATATATCAACTTTCTGATAAAAGCACACGTTTATTTGATACTTGGACTAAAGTCTTCACACATAATACACTTCACGTCATTATTAGTATAATAGAAGAAGTTTCTGTTTTAGCTATGTGTTCAGCAGTTCCTGTCATCCTACACTTAAACAGATTGTTGTAGACACAGAACACACATGAAATGTATGTATTCCAAATAACGATATATTATTTACTCAATATAACTCCAGGCACCTCACTGCCAAATAAACACACTTGAACTCTGAGAATTTTGTGACGGACTCAGCTCCGTGGGTGGTGGGGGATGGAATAGCAGGGTGCTTGTGCTGATCGACACATTTGCAAAACAAAAGACACTGATGAGGAGAGGTGTGAAGGAATTTAAAGTGGCCCAGGATTATGACTTTTTTCATAGGCATCAGGGATTCTAGTGTTAAAGGATACATTTTGTATTTTTTTTAATTTATACTTTTCACTTTGGAACGCAGTTTCATGTAGCAAAGTAATATATACTGTTATTGTGAATAACTTTAACTTGAAAAATACTAAATGTATCCTTTAAGTGAAGTAGTTTAAACAATAACTAAAAATTTGGACGTGACTGTCAGGCTTTGCGCCCTAGGAACTAAGTTACCCGAACTATTCTATAACATTTCAGTGATTATTTACCACTGTGATGATGATCTTTCTGACCATAAAATAGGTGATTGTGATAGCAACTGCCAAAAAGAATTCATAATTAATTGCAGAATTATGGAATTTGAGGGTTCCTCTATAGTGCCTCTTTCTCTTGCACGATATAGCTCAAAAAGTAATCAGCACATTGTCATCTCATAACAGGCACAAGTTTTGAGTTTGGTATTTTTCTGTCGAGTTGTTTTAGCTCTAGACTGTCCACAAGAAATTGTGACACACAGACACACACACATCATTGAGATATCAAGGTTTTCAATATCAGGGGACCAGAAAATTTCAAGATTTGTTGAAAATCGGATATCGAAATTTTTGACGAACCTAAAGCTTTCACTCCTCCCCTGTGGATGATAGGTTATGGTAGGGGAGGGTGCAAAGTAAAAAGATGCAGTATTTTTTCTTTAAACATACGTTATACTGTATATTTTATGCAACAGAAAAACTGAAATGAAATACATACTACTTGACCCTTTCTGTCAGTGACTGTTGCAATGCAAACCTAATGATGTAGCAGTCAAATGATGTGAGGGTCAAAACAAAGAAAAGGGCAGCTTGGGACATGGCAGGCATTTTGTACCCTGTGCCTTTACAAAAACATTTCCATGATTTTCTCAAGTGTTGGTAAAACAATCTAATATTATACACAGTAAATAAAAAAAAAACAGACACAGTAAATATAAATGCATATCTAAATATCCAAACAGAAAGTTGAAAAAGTACAGTATTTGACACCAGAATTGTTCAGAAACTCAAGAAAGTGGCTTTCTTAAGGATTCAGTGTACATAATGCTACAGAGGAGCCACATTCTTGGCTGTCCCTTTTTTATTTCCTTTGCCCATCCTGTCATGTGACAGCTGAATCATTAGAGTTAAAGCATAGAAGACAGACACATGTAGGAAGATGAAAGGATTAAAGGGGTAGAAGTCCCATCCTATTACTGACCAACTTTGTTTTTCCAAACTCTTGTTATACTGAACTGGTGCTAATGAAAATGATATGCTTTTCATTTCTGGGCAGGAATTCATTAAAAACATAAAAGACCATATACTTGAGTGGTGAGTGTTTGTATATGCCTTTTGGTAAACAGGAGTTGTGTCCAGGGTTTCTGCTTGCAGCATATCGAATGCTGCCAAATTAGTCATTAAACCCTGGTGGCCCTGTCTTAGGGAAGTTTGAAAGTGGATGGAAGGATGATTTTCAGTGCAAGTAATACAATGCATAAGAGTTTTTTCTTATAATAGAGTTCTGATTATAAGAAGTGAGTTTTCTTAAATGTAATTCATTTACAGTTAATTTACAGATGTAAGGAATTAAAATCTTTGTATGAGCATTTTTACTTTTTATTTAGTGTCATAAGGAATTTTTTGTTTTTGCTTTATCTTTCTTATACAAGTAGGAGGTAAACTTGTAAAAGGTCTTTGATAAGCAGCCTTAAGAAAAAGGGATTAAAATGACCTGGATCAATGGGATAGCATCCAGAATGATAGGATGTGTTTGGGAGTAGACTTCCTTAGTTCCTTGACGTCATGGAAGATTCTTTACATTGGTTTTTAATATTCAGGGGCTGTGTTACTGATAAAAAGTTTTGCACAACCTTTGACTTTTTTTTCAATCAAATGTTATCATTAGTTATTGTCTATAAGTATTTAGGTTTTAGAACTTTTAGAACTTCCATAAGAATGTCCGTTACTAATATCCATTTTAATGCAGCTGAATTGGCAAAACTAAACAACATACAGGATGTTATCCTGAAGACATTCTCCAAGAATAAATTAGATAGTGTTTAAAGTTCACTGGTAACTGTTCATTAACATCTATGATTTGCAAATAGAAAAATTTGTAAGATGGTTTTAATTTTGCCGTTCTGTGCATGTTCGCAAGAGTTTTGCAGCCTAAATGGGGAAAAATCAATTTACCTTTTCATGTTTTCAACAGCCCAGTGTGCCATGCAACTCATTATAATATGTAGCACATTATGTAGCTGTTGTTTAGTATCTCATAAAAGCTGTCAAGAATGAAACAGCAGTTTGAAGCCTTGCCTAGTGCACAAGATATGTTTAAGGGGTAGAGCCCACATAGTGAGAGTAGTAGTAAAAAAATATATAAATAAATAAATGTTGCAGTTTATTAAACTTTGGCTAAAGGTGTGGTATTTTTCAAGTCGAAATATCTTCACAAACTTGCTATGCAGTGGACCCTCGGTTTGCGAGCATAATTCGTTCGAAAAACATGCTCGCAGTTCAAAGCACTCGTATATCAAAGTGAATTTCCACATAAGAAATAATGGAAACTCAGATGATTCGTTCCACAACCCAAAACTATTCATATAAAAATGATTAATACAAAATATAAAGTAAAAATACATAAAACAAATTAACCTGCACTTTACCTTTGAAAAGAATCTTGGCTGGTGTGAGTGAGTTTCTAAACTCTTGTGGGATTCCACCCAACGGGACGACACGCGGGAGAGTGTCCCAAAGCAATCACAGTCTCCCAGCGCTGTAGCCGTAAAAGCGAATCCGAAAAGATCGCGGACATGCTATAAGCGCCTTCCGTCGGTGGGTGATACAAGGAACATTACAAATGCACAGGGCACAGTACTACTTGGCCACGACCCTGCCTGACTGCTGTGTCTGTGTATAGGAGAATGGCAGATCCCGCGACAATAAATAACAGCGCTGTTGCTTTTCAAGCTGAATAAAGCTGGTGTTGCTAAAGTACTGAGACTGAGCTTCGTGTTTTGGGGTGCAGAACGGGGACTCGCACGTCACAGCACACACACGCGCGCATACACACAGTCACAATGCTGTAGTAAACAGTATATGCTTGTACGGATGTTGACTTATATGACTGAGGCACGCCGACTCAGACGGAGAATAGGAGACGATTGCCCACAATCCCGCAGCGAGAGAGAGAGTGAAGAACCATCAGCTCAGTTGTGATCACATGATGCTCGGCAGACAAAGCGTATACATACAACTCATATTGCAAGAAAATTTTAGCTCGTATTGCAAAACACTTGTAAACCAAGTTACTCGCAAACCGAGGTTCCACTGTATATTAATTTACTGTGCAAAATTGTATTCCAAAGGTAATTGCTTTATAACAATTAAAAATATATACAATATAGTACAATACAATTTATTTTTATATAGCCCAAAATCACACAAGAAGTGCCGCAATGGGCTTTAACAGGCCCTGCCTCTTGACAGACCCTGAGCCTTGACTCTCTAAGAAGACAAGGGAAAAACTCCCAAAAAAACCCTTGTAGGGAAAAAATGGAAGAAACCTTGGGAAAGGCAGTTCAAAAAGAGACCCCTTTCCAGGTAGGTTGGGCGTGCAGTGGGTATCAAAAAGAAGGGTGTCAATATAATACAATACAATACACAGAACAGAAGTAATTCTCAATACTGTATAAAAATATTACAAGTACGGAGCAGAATTTAACAGATGATATCACATAATATGATTTGGATTTGTTTAGAGTCCTGGAGACCTCAGCCATCAAGCTGCATCCCCCAATTGGCCATTCCACAACTGAGACAGCCAATCCGATGAAAGGACCCATCTACCCGACGATTCCTGCGATCCTTCATCAGGGTTGATTTTACCTTAGGCAGGCAAAACAACTTGGCAGGTGGGCCGTGGCACCAAGTGCCACATTTGAGTACCGAGAAGAGAAACAGAATAGGTGAGGGTTAGTAAAAAATTATAACTATCATGTTACTTATGTTTTAGTGCTAATGACTAACAACAGAGATGCAGTATGTACAGTTAATAAGCAGCTCTAGTCAGGATATGCTGAACTGAAGTAGTGAGTCTTCAGCCAGGATTTGAAAGCCAAGACCAAAGGGGCATCTCTTATAGTAGCAGGCAGACCATTCCACAGTTTAGGGGCCCTGTAACTAAAAGCTCAACCTCCCACTGTTATTTTTATTAATTCTTAGAATGGGAAGCAGAATGGCATCTTGAGATCTTAATATGCGCTCTGGTTTGTAACTCATGATAAGTTCAGACAAGTAAGCTGGACCTTGGCCATTTAATGCTTTATATGCTAAAAGGAGGATTTTGAAATCTGCCCTAAACTTAACAACCGGGAGCCAGTGTAAGGATTTAAGAACTGGAGTTATGCGTTTGTATTTTCTTGTTCTTGTAATAATTCTTGCATCAGCATTTTGGATTAACTGGAGGCTGTATAAAGAACAATTTGAACATCCAATGAACACCGCATTACAGTAGTCAATCCTACTAGAAATAAATGCATGAATTAATTTCTCAGAATCCTGTTTATTTATAAAGCGCCTTAATTTCCCTTCATTTTTAAGGTGGAAGAAAAATGATTTGGACAGCTTTGTAATGTTTGTTTTAAGTGACATGCTAGAGTCAAAGATAACTCCTAGATTGCGGGCTGATTCAGTAAAATTAATGGTGATTTCAATTTCCGAGTTAAATGATAACAAAATGTTGTCATTCCCTCCAATAATTAACATCAGTTTTATCTGTGTTTAGGTAGTTCTCATCCATCCACTCCTTTAATTCACTAACACAAATAATAAACGACAACCTTGGAGAAACTTCATTTCATCTAAATGAAAGGTATAACTGGTGTGTCATCTGCATACAAGTGAAAATTAACATTATGTTTCCTAATGATAGATCCCAGTGGCAGAATGTAAAGTGAAAACAGTAAAGATCCCAGTACTGAGCCTTGCGGGATATCATATCTCACTTCTGTGTATAATGATGGAGTACTGTCAGCACATTTCGGTACATATTGGAATTGATTTGATAAATAAGAACTAAACCAAGCGAGCACAGTGCCTGTAAGCCCAACATCATTTTCTAGCCTGTGCAGTAAAATAGGATGGTCAGTGGTGTGAAATGCTGCACTTATGTCTAACAACATAATTACAGTGGAGTTTCCTTCATCAAAGGATATCAGAATGTTGTTTACAACACGTGTTAGTGCCGTTTATGTACTATGACCAGTGCGGAAACCAGACTGGAATTTCTCAAATTGTAATGCATAAGGTGTGATTGAAGCTGATTGGCAACTACTTTTTCTAGTATTTTAGAGAGAAAGGGTAAATTTGACATGAATGCAATGTAAGACAGGGTCTTCTAAGCTAGTATGTGGTTTGTACTGTGATGCTGAAATCTGGGATCTTATATTTTTAATTTTCTCATTGAAGAAGTTCATAAAGTTTGTACTGCTAATATCTTTTTGAATTTTGCAATGTAGATCTGAATTCCCATTTGTTAATTTAGCCACTGTTCTAAACCCAAGGATTTTTATTATTGCTATCTATTATTGTAGAATAGTATTCTGAGCGAGCTTTAAAGAGAGCTTTTTTATATTTTTTAACACTCTCTGTCCATGCAATTTGAAAGACATGTAGCTTTGTTGTTCTCCATCTGCGCTCCAGTTTTCAACACTCTAACTTAAGAGCTCGAGTGTTTTCATTAAACCAGGGAGAGTTTCTATGTGCTTTGATCACTTATGTTTTAAGGGGAGCCACTGTATCCAGAGCATCTCTCAAGGTCACATTATAATATGTTGTTAATTGATCTAAATTGTTTTCCACGTTTACATTTGATGTTAACCGATCTAAATGGTTTTCCACAATTACACTCAACTTACTCAAAGTATCTACAAATTTTCAAACAGAATTACAATCTAGATGTCGCACTGCCTTTGTTTTAATCTGTGAGTGCGTTGACAAGGGCAGGACTAAATCAAATGTAATTAAGTAGTGATCGGAAATAACTTCATTTAATGGAGTAATATTTAAATTTTGGTGATATATTTTTTGTTTTAATTTGAAGTAAATTTCTATTACAGATGCCCCTGGTGGAGCATCTGGTTTTATCTCTTCATCTAATTATACACCTTATTTTTTGGTTATCAAGTAATTTAAGGTTTGCATCAAGACTAAATTTACTAGATGCCCCAGAACAGGGATTATGGGTAACAGCTTCAGGATAGTAACAGGTGGGATAAACAACAGCCTGTGATTTAAGATCACATGACTGCGGCCTGGATAGTGCTCTAATCAATCAGCCAGGCAGCTTTGCTGCCATATATATATATATATACGTAAATATATCCTTCCTACTTTGGCACTTTACAGTAGAGGATATAGGGGACAGTGGAAGAGCTTAAAAACTTAACAAATGCATTTATTTTTTCAAGACAATTATAGAGTATTCTGCCACAAAGTTTATGTAACACCTTTATTTTCTCACTAAGCCATATTACTGATTTTGCACTCTTGGGCTTAGAGCACGAAGATCTTATACTATGTTTTGGGGGCATAACTGCCACACAAAAACTTGATTTTTTTAAGCAAAACAATGAAAATATGCAACAAATACACGGGGAGTTCTTTACTTTACAACTTTAGGGTGAACAAGGCTGGTGAGGCGCCTAGTAGGATTTTTCTCTGTTCCATGAAGCTCGCGAATATGTGTGGTTGGTAACACGAAAGTATCAATGAGGTTACAACTAAAATAGCACAAATGCAATAGAAAATGCTATTGTTGAAGTTAAACACACAAATGTTGTGGATCAACTGTACCTATCTTTTGAGAGAATTGCCCCAAAACTGATGAAGTAACACAAAAGCATTCTTCTTCTGCCACTACATGAATTCCTTGAATGTTGGTAGGTGGAAGGGACATTATTAGGAGGCTCTGATCAAGTATTCTTACACCGATACTAATCACTGATTTTATGTTACTAGAAATTCTGATACTAATTCCAATTTTCTTTTAATTGTCATTAGTGCTGGGCGGTATACCGGTTCATACCGAAAACCGTTTTTTATTTTTTTTATGATATGGATTTTTCTTATCCCGCAACACCGGTTTAAATTGCCTAAACGACGTTCAGAACGTGGCGCAGCGGGAAACTGTTCAAGTGGGGACCTTTTTCACTGCTACACCGCTAAACACAGATTTGTTGCACTAGGGCTCTTTTTCACTGCTACACCACCAAATAGTGGGCGGTAGCATAGGTATGCCGTGCGGTAAAAATGGACAGAGAGCCGAAAAAACCAGTCACGTATGTCACCTGGAGATGCTTTAGTTTTAAAAGGTCAGATGTGTAAATACTGTTTCTATGCTACTGGATAATACTGCAAGCCAAGTTGTACTTGTTTTATTTGTTTTCAATACAGTGTAATGTACCTGGGTACTGTGTAATAGTGTGACAACATTTTGACTTTATTCTCGACATTTCCACTTTAATCTTGACGCTTATGACGAGAATATATTCTTTTGACTTTATTCTCGGAATTTGTCATTAAAGTAGAACATCGTAAATGAATATTTAATTTACTAGATTTTCTCAAACCCCGTCATAAGTTATATAGCACATTAAATGCTTTGTGTTAAGTGATTCGTTCAGAGATGGGCGCAACTCTGAATGGATGGCATAATTAAACATGTATAACGAAGATATTTTTAAAGTTCTGAACACTCCGTGGGCTAAGTTTATAACTAGTTTTAATTTCACAAAGACGTTTATCGTGTGGTGATTGGTTATGTGGTGAAAGAAAAAGGAAGGATAGGAACTGGGGTTTTGGTAGCCTACATCAGATAGAGACAGCATGCATGCAATAAAGATAGCCCGCTCAGAAGAACATGCATTGAATTCTGTGTTCGTGTCTCCGACCAGCAGATCACAAACCCAACATTTACACAATATTTAAGTTAAACCTGTGCGATAGCTATTCATACATCCAGTTTTTTGGAGCCTCGTCACACCTGCCATAAAGTTCTCTACACTGAACATACACCTGGGGACCCCTTACTGCGAGGGAGCAGCACTACCGCCTCACTACCGTGCATGTGTAATACCTGCTTTAATGCATTTCATCATGAAAATGATATCAAGTATTTATCTTAGCATTCTAAATTTTCAGAAAGCAGGAATATCATGAAGTGAATGGATTCTGTATGGTGATCGCTGTCTTCTGTTAGTGCGGAGGAAGTCAGTTTAAGAAGCGTAGTGATTAACCACTGGGTCGGGGAACGTAACACAAAGCATTTAATGTGCTGCATTAATTTATGACGGGGTAAATTAAGTAATTGATTAAACATTGATTTTAGGAAGAAGTTTAGTTTACGACATTCTATTTTAATTATGAAGTAAACTATGAGAATAAAGTGGAAATGTCGACTTTAATCTCAACATAAACGGCGAGAATAAAGTGGAAATGTTGACTTTGTTCTCGACATATAGTTTGTTTTTTTCTTCCCAGTATAGCTTAGCTGGAAGCAAGGTCCATATTAATGCAGTTTGCCTAAATGATGGTTCAGCTGGTAAAGATGTCATCACCAAGTTGCACTTGTTGTATTTTATTTTAATTTGGTGAATACTGTGTAATGCACCTGTGCTTGATGTCTTGAAGTAATAGTACAACTATCAGTAATAATACTATTATTTATTTTATTGTTATTATTTATTAGTTTAAATATTATGCAGTTTAATGATGATAAAGTTGTTTAAAATGTCACTTTAATGTGTCAGTGGACAGAGATTGTTAACATTAACAGAAAGTGTAGTTGGTTTACAAAAAATATTTACTGTTTATTCCTTTACTAAGACATATTCGGTGCAATACAATTTTTGACAAGCACTTCTGGATATTTTACTAAGTCTAAATGCCTCTTTGTATGGTTGAAAATATGTTGTCAAAATTATAGTTTGTTTTTGCAAAATTTGTTCAATAAAAAGGTTCTATATTTTGACTGCATCTGTCATGCAATGTGATACCTTCTCCATTAGTGCCACCCCCTTGAAAACTATCACTTTATGGGGCAATGCAAAACTGTATTAATACTTGTGTGCACATTAAAATGTTTTTTTTGTACAATGTACAATACTCTTGACAGTGGAATAGGTTATTCTTAGCCAGTAATTGCAGTGGAAAATGTAGTTAACATCCACTCATGCATGGGGAAAAAAATACCGTTGAATACCGTGAAACCGGGATAATTTAGAAAAATACCGTGATATACAATTTTGGTCATACCGCCCACCCCTAATTGTCATTTTAAAAATCTTTTTACACTAAGCTCCTGTGTCAACAGACATGTAGGATAATCTTGATATTTTTACAGTTAAACTGCAGACTACAGATTTTAACTTTTCTTTTTACTTTAGTTTGGTGATGGGGTCAAAAGTTGAGACTCTGATTCTATGATATTCAAAATATAAAGGAAATTTGATTTTAGCATGGTGTCAATGTATCTGTATGTGTGTGTGTCTGTGGGAAACTATGTACAGTGGTTTCGTCAGAAACAATTGACATACCTTTGTCAAAAAGTTGTCTTGTGTTTGTCTTTTTACAATCTCCAAGCCTATTGTTTTTGGTCCAGTACTTATTTCTGTATCCTTCTTAAATGATTTGACGCATATCCAGCAATAACCGCTGTAGAAATTGTTTAACTGTGATTTTTTCAGTAAGCTCTGTTTAGTCATAGGATCAGCCCTGTTCAGTATCAAAATTTTTGCATAAGTAGTTTTTGAGATACTTAATTTATTTCAGTACATACAAGCACGTGTGCCTATGCAGATATACACAGACACTCACAGAAATTTATAAGTGAAGATACCTGACAGCTTGTTTGCTGTACCAGAGCACATAATGGATGATAAAGAGAAAGAAATGAAAATACACAAACACACTCACACCTAGACATGTGAAGGTTGATGAGCACAGAGGCATGAAGCCACACCTATAGCAATCTGTCTGCCTGGACAGTTGGTGTACTTCATTTGACCCAATGTGTTTAGTTTTAAATTAAGTATTATTTTCAGCTGTTCATTCATTTTTCTGTTCATTTTTCTCTACATTTACTTTTGTGCATATAAATATACATTAATTTACTTATATATTATTATACAGTACAATTCATTTGTATGATATTGTAAAATCTTCCTGCGGTATCAATAAACTGAAATCGACAAGGAAGTACTGTATGTACTATTCCATACTGATTTTTTTTGTTAACAAAATGAAGTTTGGTAGTCAGTGTTCAGTGACCATAAAAAATAATAAAATAAATAAAATCCCCTTAAAATACATATTTTGTAACTAAAAAAAGTGTATGCAGAATATTTCTCAGTAATACATATAACAAAAGAAAATTTCAAACACGTTAGAATTATACAGTAAGCCACAATTCTAATTAAATGTTCATATGTTGTTTATCAAGAAGTTTATAAACGACAGCATGCTTAACAAGTTTATTCATATAATAGACAAATTTGGCTTTTAAGCTGGCAAGCCTATTGTTTACTAAATAACGAGGGCAATTTCTTTTTCTTTCTTTCATTCTTTCTTTTGTTTCTTTCTTTTTTCCTTCAAACTGAAAATGTGAGCTGCTGTACTTAACAGAAGCTCACTCACTGTCCACTCTTGGATAAGGGCGGTCCGTTTTAATTAAAGGACAAAGGATAAGGTCTGAACTTATTAAAGGATCCCCTCTTCATTTCTGTTGCAGAAGTGCCCCTGTTTTCTTCCAATCAGATTTCAGATGGACAACATATACGTCTGTCTTTCCTCAGTCTTTAATGTGAAAGAAAATATGTCTTCTCAGTCTTTTAATGTCTGCCTGGCTTCTCCTGATTTATAGGAAGGTCTAGGTTCAACAACTCACATACTTCTTTAGTTACCTCCATACTCTGAGTAAAGGAGCACTAGAACTTAATTATTGTAAAGCTTAGAAAAGCAGATACTGAAAAAAATAGTTTTTTGAGGTGGATTTACCCATCACAAATCAAGTCATTTGGAGTGAAAATTAGCCAAATTTTATTGGCTGCTGATTAATTAGATCATCACCACAAGACATGACCAGTGCCAGAATTGCTACCATATATAAAAACAAAATGTGGCAAGAGTTCTTATAGAAGCTATTTATCTTTTATGTATCATTCACTGTGTACAAGCAAAGATAGTTTGTCCTTCATAGATTCTCCATATCATGTTGTTCCTTCATGAGAACTTTAAGGGAGCAGTCAAGTTTTTTGGCAATATATCAAATGTTTATATGATTTGCAAGCACTTGCACACACCCTTTTTTGAAATCATTTTGTATCTTCCCACAAATCATAAAAATTGGATCATAAATGGAGGGCATCTACCTCCATTCAAGGTCTGACAGAAGGCCATTCAGTCTTCCTGTCTGAAAGTCAAAACCAAAGTTTACATGAATGTAGCTATACACTTCATGTACACTAATGATGTTGCTTTGATAAATTATATTGAAGAGCAACTGCAAATACTGCTGGAACACTTTTATCAGGCCTGCAAGGATATTAGACTGTTGATAAGCCTAAAATAGATGCACCCATTAACAAGTACAAGCTTGAAGTCATTTACCTGTCTTTGGTTCGCCCTTAGCGACAACCTGTCCATGAGCATAAGAAAATCAGTCTCCACATCATCTGTATTTCTCTGCTTTCATGTAGGAAAACAACAGTCTAGCAACACAGACCAAGACTGCTGGTTACAATGTATGTATCAGCAGAGTTTATGTATATACATTGTTAATGCTGCTTCCCATTGTTCAAGGGTTTCTGGCATATGCAAGACAGTCACATCTTAGAAATTATTCTTTAAAGAGAAGTTTCAACCAGGACTGATAGGATGCCCCATATGGCATTTTAAAGATGTTGGCAAGTACACCATGAAAAAAACTGGAATGAATGACAAGCACCAACACAGTTGTTGTAGGACAAAGTGGGCATTGTTCATTCTGCTAGGCTTTTAGTGGCACACAAGACCTGTTAAGTCAGCAGATTTACCAGGCATGCAGAAATTCAGCTGGAAACCTGCCCCCCTCATTCCTGAGTGAATGGCTGAACTGCAGCTTGTACCAACACTTTGGTCAGTTGTTACTTCATGTGATAACAAATGTGTAAACCAGAGTTGAGGTGACACCTTGACAGAGACTCCTTTTGACAAAAAGAGACACAAATGAACATTAATTTTAGGCTTGTGACTGAAAACTAAGCTGTTTCTGGATGTTCTGGACAAAATAGCATGTCTTTAAGTAAGCACTGGTTCTGTAAGTCAAAGGGACTTTGATCCAATCACCAAAGGTTACATGTTCTTTCAAAACTAGCTGCCTTCTACTCTTCTCACTCTCTGTGAAAAGCTAAAAGCTGTTGTTATATTCATCTTTGAGGACCTGAAAGTTGATGAGCTGCTTTCTCTTTGGGAGAGCTGAAAGTTGACAATCTGTTCTGTTTGTTAACTGAAAGCTGACAAGCTGCTGTTTTTGGAGTGAGAGATCCCCCAACTCTCTGTGGAGAAAAAAAGCTCACAAATTTTCTTATGCCTGCAAACTACTTAGTTTAGAAAAAAAGTAGGAGCTTGATGCCCAGAACTGTTTGTATGATCCATTCTGCCAAGCAAAGCTCAGCCAGAATTCTGTCTGAGAAGACAGAAAAGCAGACTATTTCAAAAAGGGAACTACAGTGCCTATACTCTCGTGCCAGAAAGTGAAGCTTTTTCCTATGACGTTGCAGAGGACACAGCAAAAGAGCCTAAGAGTGAGGTGAGTAAGACAGCATCACACCATAGATAAATGGGTAGCAGAGAGAAAGAGTGTACTCCAGTGCATGAAGACTTGCATGAACCCAGAGCAACAACACTCCACTGAACACAGCAGGGGTGTCAAAACTCAAAATAACACTATGTACCCAACTCAGGCCAGAACATATCAACAAATATCTCCTGCCAAATTTTATTTACAAACAAACTAGCAGTTTATTATGGATATTACGTAAATGAATATAAATTTCACTTATTTACAAAATGTGTAAATGCAAGTAATATATAAATGTAACATAATGGATAATTGATTGTTGATAGTTCCATTTTACAAACAATACCAGATTCAAAAGTAAATAATAATAAGAATAATTAAAAATGACACACATGACAGCCATGATGTACAACTGGGGGTTATGTATAATTTTAACCGGTTTCCCAAGTTGTTCACATTAATACTAAGACAGAATAATAATGATATAAAACAGGCATAATATACATGTAATAAATATGCAGTTAACGAAATGCTAAGGTTGTAGAGTGTATGCTGACAAATTCAGTAATAAGGCAGAATTCCAGCCAAAATAATAACAATAACACATTTATAAAGCGCCTTTCTCATGCTAGAAGCACTTCACAGGTACTCGGACAAAACAACAGGGCAATATAACATTGGATACAAATAATATCTATATGATACACTAAATAAAGATAAATACAGGATATACAAGACATCCATCCATCCATCCATTTTCCAACCCGCTGAATCCGAACACAGGGTCACGAGGGTCTGCTGAAGCCAATCCCAGCCAACACAGGGCAGGAACCAATCCCAGGCAGGGTGCCAACCCACCACAGGACACACGCAAACACCAAGCACACACTAGGGCCAATTTAGAATCACCAATCCACCTAACCTGCATGTCTTTGAACTGTGGGAGGAAACCGGAGCGCCCGGATGAAACCCACGCAGACACGGGGAGAACATGCAAACTGCACGCAGGGAGGACCTGGGAAGCGAACCCGGGTCTCCTAACTTCGAGGCAGCAGTGCTACCTCTGCACCACTGTGCTGCCCATATACAAGACATTGAAATAGAAATAAAGTCAATAAACCAGAATAAAATGCAAAATACTACAAGAAGACCCTGAACAAATCACATATTTTGTGATGCAGAAACCTGGACTAAGAGGGTAAACTGAAAAAAAGGTCAGAATGTCTGGGTAAGTTAAATGCCTTCCTGAACAAGTGTTAAGTTGGTTTTTAAAAGAATGAATTGAGTCAGCTGACCTGATTCATTTTGTGAGGTTGTTACAAAGTTTTGATGCTGTAGAGCTGAAGGCTCTGTCATCCATTGAGCACAGGTTAGTTTGGGGCACAACATAATTACCAATTGGTGAACATTACTGGGCGAACAGGAGCATAGTGATGGAGAAGGTTACTAGTGTAGTCTAGTGCAAGGCCATTTAAAGCATTATATGTTATTAATAGAACTCAGAGCCAGTGAAGAATAAGTGTTGTATCCTTGCTTTTGCAGGTCTGTGTAAGGATGTTTGCAGCAGACTTTTAGATCAACTGGAGCTCTGATAACAGATTAGTAGGGGCACCTGTCAGTAAGGAGTAACAATAGTTAATGCAGGATGTAATAAAAGTAAGCCATGGAGCATTTTGATTCCTTTTATCTTGAAGATTTAGAATGGGCAAATAAGGAATCCTAAAACCACTCCTACTGGCAGTAAACTGTGCCTAAAAAATTAACGAAAAGAAACCCAAAGAAAAATGTATGTACTGCATGTATCCAAAATCTGCATCAAGACAATAATGTAAAATATATATGGTATATAAAAAAATACTTTTTAAAAACCACGCTTATATTAAGTTAAAAAGTGTACTAAAAAGTAAAAAATAAGTCTCTGATACATCACTTGTAAAATTAAAGGTGGCTGTGATGTGTGAGAGACTTATTTTTTACTTTTTAGTACACTTTTTAACTTAATATAAGCGTAGTTTTTAAAAAGTATTTTATTATATGTATATTATTTTCAACTTTTTAGCCTTGGGTTTGTTTTAGTATAATTTTGTAATCAATATTTTTAACACTTCCTTTAATATTTCTATCTGTTACTAGTGCCATCTTTTGGTGAAACCTTGAGCTATTCTTCATATGAAAATTTCATTTCTTAATTAACATGGATTAATTGATCAATTAGTGAAACTGATTATTGATTCATGTATTGTCATCAGAATAGAGTAAGTGTGCAAAATTTCAAGTTATTTAAACAATAGGAAGTGGGTTAAATATCGATTACAAAATTTGTACCAGACAACAAACAGTTGAAGTTAAAATAAGTGTGGTAGTAAAAGAGGAAGAAAAGATAAAGGACACACTTGTTAAAAAGGCACAGCAGTAAAAACAAAAATAAACCTATGAACTTGCGCCTGTAGAACATAAAGAAAAAATTGATGTTCTGCTAAAGAGTACCTCTGTGAAATCTAGTACACTGTACCTTGGGGTTCAGAAAATACAGGTGAGAATTTATTGCTGAATCAAAGTACATCTGTTTACACTGGCACTATTAACTTACATCATTATCAATGGCAACTGATCCTGTTAAAAAAGCAAATGTATTGTAAATGTGTTGGTTGGAGCACACAGACCAATTTCAGTTATAGACAGAAACAGGTTTTGATCACGTTTAACACAAGTGAAAATTCAAATATATTTTCTATCCACGTATAACAATGAAGTAAAGGAAAAGACAAAAGAATTGAGTAGCTTGGCCGCTACAGTCAGGTAAGCAGTGGAAGAACCAGTAGCCAGCATTGACTCCTTTGAAGCTTTTTAAAGTGAATCCAGTGGCATATGTAAAATCAGGCAAGCTGTTCCTTTGTGAGACAGTCACATCTTTTGCATCTTGTTAAAAAGCTAGTGTTTTAAGGCAGTATAGCATCTCATCTTTTAACTTTTTCTTGTAGGGCTATTATGAGCAACCTGTTTTCATTCTAATTACAGGTAATAGGATGATGTATGTTGTGCTGGGCATAAATGCGATGAACACTAGAGAGGTATTTGAATTCCAAGTGTAAATGCCAGTTACAGATGGAATCTATTTATGAAACTCATACTAAAGGCGTTTTTTTGCGTAAACTAATAGTCATCATGGACCATGTGTAACATGTTTTGATTGTTGATGACACGGGCTGCATTAAAAAGGTGCAAGGGCTGGATTCAGCCCACATGTCTTGAGTTTGACACCCTTGCCACACAGCATCAGATATCATCCTTATAAACATGGTATTGTAAAAGTGTAAAAACTCTAAATAGCCTGGAAACAGCCAACCCCTTCTATGTTATTTGTTTGTCTGTCTTGTATCCTGTCTTTTATTTCAATATATACAGTAATCCCTCCTCCATCGCGGGGGTTGCGTTCCAGAGCCACCCGCGAAATAAGAAAATCCGCGAAGTAGAAACCATATGTTTATATGGTTATTTTTATATTGTCATGCTTGGGTCACAGATTTGCGCAGAAACACAGGAGGTTGTAGAGAGACAGGAACGTTATTCAAACACTGCAAACAAACATTTGTCTCTTTTTCAAAAGTTTAAACTGTGCTCCATGACAAGACAGAGATGACAGTTCTATCTCACAATTAAAAGAATGCAAACATATCTTCCTCTTCAAAGGAGTGAGCGTCAGGAGCACAGACTGTCAGAAAGACAGAGGAAAGCAAACAAATCAATAGGGCTGTTTGGCTTTTAAGTATGCGAAGCACCGCCACAAAGCTGTTGAAGGCGGCAGCTTACACCCCCTCCGTCAGGAGCAGGGAGAGAGAGAGAGAGAGAGACAGAGAAAAACAAACAGTCAAAAATCAATATGTGCCCTTCGAGCTTTTAAGTATGCGAAGCACCGTGCAGCATGTCGCTTCAGGAAGCAGCTGCACAGAAGGTAGCAACGTGAAGATAATCTTTCAGTATTTTTAGACGAGCGTCCGTATCGTCTAGGTGTGCGAACAGCCCCCCTGCTCACACCCCCTACGTCAGGATCAGAGAAAGTCAGCGCAAGAGAGAGAGAGAGAGAAAAGTAAGTTGGGTAGCTTCTCAGCCATCTGCCAATAGCGTCCCTTGTATGAAATCAACTGGGCAAACCAACTGAGGAAGCATGTACCAGAAATTAAAAGACCCATTGTCCTCAGAAATCCGCGAACCAGCAAAAAATCCGCGATATATATTTAAATATGCTTACATATAAAATCCGCGATAGAGTGAAGCCGCGAAAGGCGAAGCGCGATATAGCGAGGGATCACTGTATCTAGTCATCATATTTCTATTATCCTTGTGTTTCTTTAAACAAGTGTGCTTCTGTTACCTTGATAAAAATATAATGGCCAGAAGCTCTATCTTACAGGGAAATGTATGGAAAGTAAAGTGGGAGCCTTATCTTATTATTTAATTAATTACTGTCAGTGCCAAAGGAAAAATGGATAATTCACTGATTGAGTAACATCTGTCAATCATGTCTTTTCCCCACATCCATACAGCATTTTCCTACATTTATTTTGTGTCCCAGGGTGGGCAAATCAGAAATCCCTCACATTTCCTATATTAATCTGACATCCCTGGGTAGACTTAAATAAAGCCCTTCCTTGGGGCTCCCGATAAAATAGCCCCAGGTAAACCCAGTCATCTTTATACTGCCAACAAATGCAGCCACTGTAACAGTGACTGTTCACAGTCATATTCACATTATCCAATATTGTCAAGGTACACATCCATCATTAGTAATGATGTAGAGTTGCACCAATCTATTTTTAAACATTAATCTATTACTAATGTTAGTAACTATTTGAGGTTAAATAAGATATTTATTAATACCTGTATCAAAAAAAAAATTAAACCATTAGCATAGTTTTGTGTGAGGCATATCATTTAGCATTGTAAGCATACTTGCCTCTACAGTTTTTTTAACTGTGACAGTAAGTGCTTTGTAGGGCTAAGTTCTGAGGCTCTGAATTTTCCTTTAACAGCAGTTGCAAATACAACTTCTCTCCATTTAGCAGGCATTAGATAGATAGAACTATGCCACAGAAGTTAATATGTGATGCAGTTACTGGGTGTCTCAAAATTGTCCCCATGTGACTTGTATATCACTTCCCAGTCTGTCATTTGGAAGCAGTCATTCAAGGCCATATCAGCCTGCGGGTTCCACTTCCTCACTATTCTGACGATAACAGACTCCTGTCTATTAACATGCTTGTAGCTGGGAATGAGGTTGAATCGGGTTGTGATCAGATTTGCCTAAAGGTGTCAGTAGTTTACATTTAAAGGCATCTTTAACATTTGAATACAACAGGTCCAGCTTGTTATTTCTTCGAGTGTAACATGTCACAAACTGATAGAAATTTGCCATTGTTCCTTTCAAAGTTACATGATTGAAGTCACCACATATTGTAATTGCAGGGTTGGAGTGAGTCATCATTAAAGTGTTAAGTGACAGAATGAATCATTTTTTGTTGCTAAATCCCCATTTGCAGAGGGAGGAATTTAAACATTAGTAAGGATGATGTAATATCCATGGCCAGATAACATGGAGAAATTCTGACAGACAGAATTTCAACGCCTGAATTACAAACTGTAGTTTTAACTGTATTATGCTCCCTTTTACATTATAATTCACATAAATGACCAGTCCCCGTCCTGTCTTTTTTCCACACCAAACTGTCTCTCTGTTTGCTCGCATAAGATGATATACCTAAGTTATATCAGGTTATAAACTAGCTCTCCATAAAGCAGAAAATGTCACTGTACTTGTATCCTCCATGACCCGCTATAAGCACATACAGTTCATCCATCTTATTTGACAGCGATCAAACATTTCCCATTACAATAGAAGGTAGACCAATTCTAAAACTTTTTTGTCTAGCTTTTACTCTTGCAGCGGCACATCGCCCTCTCCTTCTCTGGACAGACAGCTCCTGCAATAAAGTGAACTATGCTGCTTAGGTGTTTACAGTTGCAGGGCAAGTTGCTGATTACGAGAATACTTAATACACCCTGCTTTTATTTTCTCAGTGTCTCTTCTGTTTTCAGGTGTTGCAGGCATAAGGCAGCCTTTGGATCCTCACAATTACTGTAAGACCATGTAGCAAAAAGTAAAGCAAGGGTATCTTAAATTTTAACATTTCCTTTGCTAAATTTATTTACTAACGTTAATGTAATAATTTAAATAGTAGTTTAGAATCAGAATCACTTATATTCACCAATACTTAATGTATTGGAATATAGAGCTGCTTATAACAGAATACAACATACAAATATTATACATTAAACAGCATACAACAATTGCAAAGTAGTACATTTATAAAGGAGATTTGTATGTGAGTGTGTGTATAGCATTTATGCACAGTTCATGTCCTGTAGCCAATTGGTCTGCAGTTACTTTTGTTCAGACATAGGTGGCATATAGTAAATAACACAGTTTACTTAATTTTATATTTTTTGTGTAAAGGTGAGATAAGTTGTGCATTTTACCTAACACCATTCACATTAATATTTACTAGACAGAACAGAGCATAGTGGGTTTATAAACAATTTCTTTTCAAATTGTAAATCAAGAATAAATTTGTTAAAAAGTAAACAGATTACTTTTAACAACAATATGAGTTTTAATATGAAAGTTACATTTTATGGAGGTTTGGTAGTTCATACTTTTTCTGTCAGGAACATCCACGTTGTACTTATTGATATAGCTTGGTTATATCATGTTACTCATTACTGTAATGCAGATTGAAAAAGCATTTGTCATTTTGCGTGTCTGTAATTTGCAGCTCTGCTATTTCTGTATATTGCTTGGCAATTCACTGGTAAATGCATGTTTTTATATTACGGCTTTCTTTTTGTGTTTTGTGTTCCGTGTTCTACTGCTATTTGATTTGACTAATTCCCCACAGTTTATTACACTGGTGGTGTATTATGTTTTGGTGCCTCATAAATATTGGTGAAATCAATACCTGTTTTAATCTGATTTCTTTTTAATATTAATTATTAAGGTTAAATACTTGAATAAGTACTTTGTATTTGATGCATTGTTCTTTGTTATGTGTTTAGTCCTAATTAGCTCTGCGTTTGTTTTAGAGAACCCTGCCAGCCTGCAAGAGAGTTTGCCCACTTTCAGCCGTGGTCAAATGGAGGGATCCAAGGACCTGATTGTTGATTCTTCATACTACAGCAATTTTTACCAGCCATCACGTTATCCACCTTATTATAACAACTTGTACAACTACCCACAATACCAGGTGCACTAGCTTTGTACTTTAATATAATGCTATGGTTGTGTTAAATCCAGTTAACCGCATATTTCTAAAGTATTAGTAATTATACAGATTTATTACCATTGAAAACGGTGGTTTGTAAGTTTATTTATTTATTTAATTTACTTTTAGTAACACACACGTTTTTTGCTTTTCTGAGTTCTTACAGTTTAGTATAGTTTAAAATATTGTTTTAAGTGTAATATTTGTGTCTTGAATTTCAGATGTTTGGTGTGGATATTTAAGGAATATTATTTGTTTAGAATATAGCCTGTGGTTTCAGTCACAAAAAGGATGTGGATTTAAATAATAGCTGTAATTTAATGTGTGTAAAATAATCCCCAACAAATGCTAACTGATTGCTCTTATGAACATTAAGGACTTGGCACAAATGTACTGTATGCAAGCAATTATAATATTTTTTATTGAGGCACCTGTTGCTTGTACACATACACTATCAGTCAAAAGTTTGTAATCATGCAGAAAGTTTAATGTTTTTGATAGAAATTAATATCTTTTTATATCGATATACCATTAAATTGATTTAACAATATAGCTAAGACATTACTAGTGTTTCTAATGGCAATTACTCCTTGAAATGACTGATGTTAATTTATTAATCAGATATACAGGTAGTTGCAAAGTCCCATTTTCAGCAGCCATCGTTTCAGTGTCCCAAAGGTAAACTCTCTTAGCTTGTCCTTACTTAGTCATTTATAAATGCTAATTGGTTATTACAAAAGTCTTTGTAACTTCATTAGCACAGCTGATACCTCTTATTCTCTTTGCTTGGTTTACAAGGTGCTGGCATTGCTAAAGTTCACTTATGGGTTTTAAAAATGTTTAGACTGAAACAGCTTTCTAAAGAAACATGCCACTCTGTTATTGTTGTGAAAAAAAGGTTATTCAATGTAACAGATTGGCAAGAAACTGAAGATATCATTCAGAGGTGTCTGTTGATGTCTTAAGAGAAGAGGGCAAACTGTATCTAACCAGGATAAGAAAGAAGGGGGTGGTCCAGATGCACAGCTCCATCAGTGTGTGTGATAATGAAAAGAAAACACCTTACAGGTCCTCACCTTGTTTCATCCTTAAATGTACTCCAGCAGTGTCATCTGTTACAGAGAAGAGAAATTTTAATAATATACAGTATTTGCATTGTAAGCAGTTTTTCGTTAGCATGATTTGGGTTCCTAGTCTTCATCTTCCTAGTCACCTGTCATAAAACTGCATCTCACCCAGTGCTGTAATTTAATTAGCACATATTGTCCATCATCCTTGTAAAGGCATGTAAGTAACATCATGCAGAACCTTGATTCAATACACTTTAACTCAAAAAAATGTTTTTAGGATGCTAAACACAACATGTTGTAAATTATAAGATTTTCTTTAGTAGTCTATGAGTTTGTGATCTGAAATTTATTATCCATAATGAAAAAATATTATACACTAAAGTAAATATTCACATTAAGTTAAACATGGCACACACAAAAAAAAATCTTATTTATTTGTAGTTTCAAAGTATCCTGCATTACCTACATTAAGTAGTTGATGACTATGCAGTACGTTAAACAGCACTACGTTATGCACACACTCAACACACTCACAGTCATACCAGTAATCCAAACTAGGCAAATGTTCATGATATGAGTGGAAAACCATAGGATTCAGGGTGAATGTGCAAACCTATAATACAATGACCTGTCAAAAATAACAGCCATCGTACTGGGAACATTCTGGTCATTTTCCCTTTAAAAAGTGAGTTTTATACGTGTGAATCTTGTCATTACTGTTCATTTGTTCTTAGCACATTGTCAGAATTTTAGACTTGATTTTTTTTTTTATTTCTTTGCTTTCATGTATCACATTTTCTTTTTTTGCTGTTCCATTTAAAAAGTGAAATACACATGCTACACATTACTTTATAAATGTATCATTTACACAGAACAAAATTTTTAAAACTTTGATGGATTCCAATGTGTCTTTTTTATAAAATAAAGCAAGTTATTAATGTTGGCAGGTGTGGTGGACGGCTGGGGCCCTTGCCCGGTCAGGATGCCTCCACGCTGGGAGGACCAGAGGAGCAAGTGTGGCCAGAATGTTATCTCCCCCGGAATACTAGATGGCAGCCCCCCTGGGTTGCAGCAGTGCCTCGGACTCCTGCAGGGCTTCATGGGAGTTGGAGTTTGGTGCAGCCCTGTTGAGATCCGTGGGCTCCGCCAGGGGGTGCTACAATTATTGCTGAGACCTGGAGAGCAGCTTCTCCGCCACACCTGGAAGTGCTGCCGGAAACACATCATCAGACACCTGGAGCACTTCCGGGTGCCCTATATAAGGGGCCAGCAGACACTACTCCAAGAGCCAGAGTTGGTAGGAGGAGGACGAAGCTTGCTGAGAAGGAGTGAGGAGAAAGAGAGAAAGAAGGACTGGGAGAAAAGAAGAGTGAGAGACAAAGGAAGAAGAAAAGAGGAAAGAAAGTGTGTGTTTGGGCTGTTGGGGACACTGAACTGTAAATAAATCGCATGTGCTTTTTGTACTTGTGCCTCCAGCGTCTGTCTGTGTCAGGGTTATCCTTTACACAGGATATTTAAAATAATTCCCATTTATATTTTTGGTGTTGATCTCCTGAGATTTAGCATTAGTTTTTCTGCCTCTCAGCCAAGTATGGTGTATGCTCTTTTATACAGTAAAATTTATGCGAGATATGACAATTTGAAAGAATTATCTATAACTTTTAAAAGTAGTCTTTCCACAACTTGAACACAATGAAAATGACTCTGTGCCGTAGATGTCCTATGATGTTTTTAGTCCCTGCTTTATTATTTATTAAATAACACCCTTGCAGATACCGATCACAGTAAGTGTATAGTTAAAAGTATATTTATTTCATAAAATTAATCTTTGCATATATAATGCTTTCCTTGGAAAAGCAGTGTGTCTTTTCTAAGTTTCCAGTATTTGTAAGCAGTAAAAAAACAGCAGCCATGCACACCTTCAACAGCAAAAAGCACTTCTCAGCTTTTAAGAATATTGAATGGCTGAGTAAAGGATGAAGGTTTTTATGGAAGTGTATTAGGGCCACGGTGAAAAAAAAAATACGGACACAGTGAAGAATAAAAAAAACTAAATGTCAAGATTAAAGTCAACATTGTTGACTTTATTCTCGACATTTATCATCGAGATTAAAGTCGATATGTTGACTTTATTCTCGACATTTCCACTTTATTCTCGCCATTTATGTCGAGATTAAATTCGACATCTTGACTTTATTCTCAACATTTCCACTTTATTCTCGCCATTTATGTCGAGATTAAAATCGACATTTCCACTTTATTCTCGTAGTTTATTTTGTCAGTAGAATGTCACAAACTAAACTTCATCTTAAAATGAATGTTTAATTTACTAAATTTTCTCAAACCCCGTCATAAGTTAATGTAGCACATTAAATGCTTTATATTAAGTGTTCCCGACCCAGTTGTTAATCTCTACGTGCTTCTTAAATTGATTTCCTCTTGCACTGAGGAGGCGCCGGCAGCGATTGCCGCACATTGTGTCCGTATTTTTTTTTTTACCATGGCCCTAATATGCTTCTGTAGGTTTTAGTATCCTGTATAAATACTGTATATATACAGGTTGAGCATCTCAAATCTGAAAAGTATTTCACATTTTGGAATATTTTCATACACATAATGAGATTGTGAAGATGGGACGACCCAAGTCTAAACATAAAATGTGTTTATGTTCAAATACATGTTATGTACGTAGTCTGAAGGTAGTTTAATTAAGGCTACTGTTTAGTTAAAAATTTAATTGTGATTAATCATGAGATTAAAATTTTTGAACAAAGTTTCCTTCAAGTATACTAATATTTTTCTGTAAAGAAGAAATAATCCAGTGATTAATCTATAATGCAAAGCAGTTTTAATAATCACTTGCCTATTCATATTAAATTATTTCAGTTAGTTTAGTAAACAATTTTGTGTAACAGGAACAACGCCCAGCGATCACCAAACACCTGGCCATGGAGTTTGCTGTAATATTTGGGAATACCAATATGATTTAAACTGCCATCTTGCAATTCAACTTACCAAAAGCACTAACAATTACACAAACAATTCAATATTTAAAAGCAGAAACATAAAATGATGGTTCATAATTTCTGCACATTCAGCACTAATAGCTTAGGTTGTTCTTAACTACGTGATACACACAAATCAACTCCCCAGCTGTTTTCTGGAGAGGAGGAGTAATTAATTTAATTGAAAATGTGTATTGATTAGGCAGTTGGTCAGCAAATGTGTATATTCTGACACTTCTCCTCACCAATTCAAATCTGCCATTGAACAGCGTCTGGTGATGTCACATCTGGGTGGTATCAGATCTTAATCCAGACTCTTTTCATATGTAGCTCCTAGTTGGTGGGGTGAAATACCCACCTCCATCCGAAAAATACTGACTCTCTGTTTAAGAAGCATTTGAAAACCCTGATGGTCTATGAGTATCTGTCAAATGATTAATGAATGTATTTGGTCTGTTGATATCTGTCTTATTTTTAGTTGATTTATTTGTTAATACCAACTTTATGTCTCTTCACTTGTTGTAATAAGCTTTTGTAACACCCTGATACACATGTTCAGAATAATCCCTAAATTGATGTTATTCAATTATTTTGACCTTCTTTGTAAGCTGCTTTGGAAAAGAGCATCTGCTAAGTAAATACATGTAAGTATAAAATAATTCTAACTGTTGTAACCTTCACAAATGCATGGAATTATTAACATGATCAGTTTGAAATGATTATTGCCTAATTTTATTAGTTACAGCATAATATAGACCAGTTTAGACTATAATGTATTCTGCGATAGGTAACATGGAATTAATTAAACAACAACATACCATCTCTGCTTTGGAGGAAGTGTGAATGAGGTATAAGGAATTGACCAGTTCCATTCTGTGACATCTGATCTTTAGGTGGTCGGACATGAGTAGCATCTACAACATGCTGTTTCAGATCAGATATGCCTCAATGTACGACCGAAAGAGTTGAATGGCAAGCATATTCATTGTCAAGTACAGGACTGACACACTGACATTCTGTTTTATTCCAATATACTCTAGCTCCAAACTTTATATAATATTTTTAATACTTTTGTACATGAAACACCGTTTACGCACAGTAGCATCAGCAGAATATCTCTATCAGCTGTTAAGCAACAGCAGGCTTGCGGTCTCCACCTATGATGCTGTTTTGATTAAAAGGTTATTGTACACAGACAATAAGCAAACTACACATTGTAATGTATGTAGGTCTGGTGGTGATGGTGATTGATAACAAATTGGCGCCAAACAGAGGTGTCAGAGCCTGTGTTCCCACTAAATTCTGCCACACAGCACCTTTGAATCATGCTTCTCATGCACCCTCCCGCCCAGCAATTTGGAAGTGCTGTACAGCTGTTATTGTGCCTTTCATGATTTGGTAATGAACCCGCATCTCCAAAAACTCCCTGCTCATCATTCATGTATTGGTGTGCCACTTGAAATTTAAAGGGGGATTAAAGAAATCTATTTTAAACAGTAAATGTGTCATCAGTTAAAAAAAATTTAAAACAACATTAGAGGAAAAGTTTGTGAAGTCAGTTCGTTGTCTTGTCTTCACTAAAAGTTTCAGATTTTGGAGCATTTTAGATTAGGGATACTCATCCTGTATAGATTATATATATATATAATATAATATAATATAATATAGAGAGAGTCATATATCCATCCATTATCCAACCCACTATATCCTAACTACAGGGTCACGGGGTTCTGCAGGAGCCAATCTCAGCCAACACAGGGCGCAAGGCAGGAAACAAACCCCGGGGTGGGCGTTAGCCCTCCACAGGGCGCATACACACATTAGGGACAATTTTGGATCACCAATGCACCTAACCTGCATGTCTTTGGACTGTGGGAGGAAACCCACGCAGACACAGGGAGACCATGCAAACTCCACGCAGGGAGAACCCGGGAAGCGAATCCGGGTCTCCTAACTGCGAGGCAGCAGCGCTACCCACTGCACCACCATGCCGTCCCATATAGTTATATAGTTCTATAAATATATATGTTAGATGTTGTAATACAAATGTGTTTGAAATGCCTATCTTTAATATTTACACTTTCCATCCTTGTTCTGTAAATTGCTGAAAGATTAGTATTAGCATATTCAGTAGTTGTGATTCTTATTTTTTAATTTAACGTACGAGTTATAGAAGATCTCAAAATTACCATTCTAAAAGATTAGCCAGAAAGATTCCTGTTTTGGAATATATAGTACATGTTGCTATAAATAGTATTTCTTTTAAAAATTATATTGAATATGCTCTTACGGTGCAGCTTTGAAGTAGTCTGAGTGCAATTGCTCATGAGTCCAGTAGGTGGTGTTACATTTCCTTATTTTATTCCACTACTGAGCTTTTAACTTACTGTAAAAACTGTGCAATGAAAACAATAGACTTTAGAAATTCTACTAACAGGGATGTTCTTATATTGGACAATTATTTTTAAATCTGATATTTAATTACTACAATTAAAAAGTTTGTGTTAATTAAAGTTGTACGTTTTTAATTTATCTTGGCTTTTTTTGAAAAATATAGTTCATGTATTTTTCTATATTACCCACTTTTTAGTAATTCAGAGACAATCCTGACAGCAATATGAACAAAGCTGGAACCAGTTTAACACAGGGCCCACTTATGCACATTCACACACGGCTAATTTGGAGTTGCCTATTTACTCTTTGGGCAGGTTTGAGAATTGTATGTTACTTTTGACTTTTTATATATGTTGTATTCATTGATTATTTTACAATAAATGTTGTCTCTCACAGTGAATCACATTTTCTTGTGCCATATTGCAAACTGTATGTGAAACCTCTGAATTTATTTCATTACATTAAAGCAGAGGTAGATGGTAGCTGGCCAAAAGCCTCAGGCCAATGCAAGAGATTATTTACCCCATATATATGCTGTATGTTGATATGGAAGGTTAAGTAATAAATGCAGGTCTTTTAAAGTACATTCGTTAAATTTAGCATATTTGTCTATCCATCAAGACCCTGTAATCAGTGCAATTTGTCTTCATGTAAAATTGTGTTGAGTATGCATTAAACTGTAGGTGACTTGTTACATTGTTTGGCTATAAATGGACTCTCAGTAAGAGAGCTTATGGTGTATGGGCTAATTGATTGGTGAACTTAGTATTGCACTTTAATTTTTTCTGTAATGTTTTCATTTAAATTTGTTAATTTTTTAATTGAGATATTGCAACAGTGTCAGTAGTTTCTTTGAAACAAAACTAATTTGATCTGTCAAAAATATGGTAAGCTTTAGTACATTTGGGTTATACAGGGTAGTACAGGGGAACAAGAAATCTTGGAAGTAGGTGTTGGTGACCCTGGGGTGTCGGCAGTTGTTTGGATCAGTGCAACCTCGTTTAGAACCTCCTTGCCATTAGTTATAATAGAACAGTGGAGTGGTGCTTAACGAGCATTCACTTTGAAAGCCTTTTATAAGAATGGTGACAGTGTGACTGCTGCGCATAGAGAATTTCAGCATCATTACCAGTTAGGTCATAATGATCGTGTCCCATCTGCTCATATGATTAAAATGTGGGTGGATATTTTCAAAGAAATGGGTTCAGCCTTAAAAAAGAAGTGGCCAGGTGGTGCCACCTCGCATACTACCCAACAATCAATGACAGCTATTTGATGAAGGTGCACCATTTCATGCAACGGTAAACTTCCGTGGCCTCTGAGATCCCCAGATCTCATTGTGAGTTTTTTCTGTGGGAACATCTTAAAAGCCAAGTGTACCGCACACGTCCTGGAACCATTGCTGAACTAAAAAGGAGGATTGAAGAGGAAATCGCTGGCATTCCACTTGACATGTTTCGTCGATTAATGCATAATTTCCACAACAGGCTGTCAGAATGTATACAGAGAAATGGACAACACCTTCATGATGTTTTCTTCAAAACATAAAATTAATATTGAATGAATATTGATTACTGTCATTAATTGCATATCCTGTACAATACATTTCATCATTAAATGTATTTTGTAATGTGTTTATTTGTGCATTGAACGTCATTTGAAAATTTCCCGTTTCCCTGCGCCACCCTGTATTTATGGGTGTAAATACCAAACCTAAACAAAATAGTTTTGCTTACGTGGGAAATATGTGCTAAAAGTTAAAGCTATGCATATTGCTGTGTAAAAAAAAACTGTTTGCCCCTGGCTAATTTTCTTATCCATTGCAAATGTTTTACAATTTTTAGGTAATCTACAAATAAAATCTAATATTAGATAAAGAACAGCTAACAGAACAAATGATTATTTTTTTTAACTTCTGTCATTCATTGAATGTGCAGTTAGCCAGTACCAGCTAATATTACGTAAAGAAGAAATTGTCCCCTTACATATGTAATAACTGGTTATGTAGTTGCAGTTCAGTCCGATGTTTATTATAATTTAATTTCAGGTTTTCACATTGCTGTGGGGGTATCTGTATCTGTATTTGTTTTAGGTCTAGGCTTTGATTACAGTCCAAAATAGTTTTTTGGTTTTTTTTTTTTTTCAACCAAGTTTTTGTGTTTTGGGCCATTATCTTACTTCCCAGCTCATGGGTGAATGACTAGATCACTGGACAACAAATTTTTTTAAAAGTTTTGGTTACTGAATAATTTGGATGATTATGATAGATAGCTTCAAACAGTATGCAAATATAATTTCAGATTAACTATACAACGTTAAAAAACCTCACAACCTACAAAATTTAAATGATGACAGCCATATTTTTCCTGCAGAACACTTCTTTGAAAATGCTAGGGAAATGCTTGCAAAACACTCAAAAAAGCACCAGAAAAGCACCAAATAAGAGTTGATAAACACTTGCAAAATGACATTAAAAAGCTTGAAAACTCTGAACAAGATTTGGAAATTTACAACCCTCAAGTGGGAATGGGCCCTATGACCTGGCACCAGCCTATTCAAATAGCGGCCTGCTGGCCACGTGCAGCCTAGAAGCAACCTCCGAGTGGCCCAGCCAGTGGTCCCACCAGAAACAAAGAGAAAAACAAGAATTTCACAAGCCTTCTGAAATTCCTGCATAAATTCCTACAGTAGTACAGACCATGAATCCAACACTCTGTGTAGCCTAGCAACATTCAACCCACAATTTAGCACATTGTTATGTGTCTAGAAGTGGTGGTAGTACTCTATGATACAGTGATTTTGTTTTGTTTTGTGATTGTACCAGCACATCGGCCTCAACAGCTGGTTGTGGCAATGACTACATATTAAATGATTCTATGATCAGTTATGTGATGAGACTTGGTTCTATTCCAGTTTTATTAAGTAAGTGCGAATGTGGATTTTCGCAAATGAATAATATTGTTACTTGTCAGCCTTGATACTGACAAGCACTGTCTCCACACTTCTCTTCCTGCAATTGGTTGGCCCTCTGCTCTCACATTTCGATCTTGCAGATTCATGGCTGTTACAAGGACAATGATCAGCCATTGACACTCAAAGCAACGAAAGAATTAGGAAGACTGCATTTGATGAAAACATTCAAAAAGTTTGGAATTTTCTTTAAAACACAGTCAAATCAAGCACTGATTGCTTTACGAGACAATATAAAAACTTCTTTGTAAAATGTAGAGCTTGTTACTAACCTGCGGTTGATATTATTTGATTTCAGGTTGTCCCTATACTGAGACGGTAAACAATCCTCACAGCATTACGCTACCACTGTTATGTTGACATAATGAACTTGATGTGTTTGCTGTACTATCACACACATTCTGGTTTATATCATCTAACAGAGTTTCACTTTTGTCTCATTTGTCCATAGACCATTCTCTTAGAACAAGGGTGGCGAACTCCAGGCCTGGAGTGCCGCAGTGGCTACAGGTTTTCATTCTAATCCTTTTCCTAATCAGTGACTAGTTTTCACTGCTAATTAACTTTTTCCCCATCACTTTAATAGCCGGCGTCCCGGCTGGGTCTGTCCCCCAGCCTCCTGTGACACAAGTTATGCAGTTGTTCCTTATTTAGCAACTAGGGCTGCAACTAATGATTATTTTGGTAGTCAACTAATCGTTCAATTTTTTTTTCAATTAGTCACGATTATTTCATGCCTGACTATTTTGATGCCTGTGGCCTGTGGTTGCACATCCTGTTCTGGGCTCCAGTGCATGTCTACCTCATCTGCTCACGTCTGTCCACCTGTGAATGTTACCCTGATGTCTCTGCATTAACATGATTAAAGTTAATAATAATCAAATTAAAAAAAACAGTGAAACATATGAATTAGAAAATAATCCGATGTTTTATATTAGTGTGACCATCACAATAAAAAAGAAATACATTAAACAATACAAACTAAAGTGCACATAGTCTTTAAACAAAAAAAGTGCATTTAACTTAACCATCTCAAAGTCCAAAAGTTTAAATAAAGCTTCAATTCAAATAAAATAAAACAATAATGAACAGTTTATAAAAGATTCAGTTCATATATTCCTGATTGCAGTGCAGGAACGTGAGCATTTCGACATGCTCTGGTGTGAGGCTGGCTCTCTTTTTTGAGAAAATGTACCCAGCTGATGAGAAGAGATGCTCAGAGGGAGTAGAGGTAGCAGGAATACACAAGAATGATTTTGCAGACAGAGAAAGATGTTTTAATCATTACACTCTGAAGGAAAAGTGTTGTAGTTTATCACATCATGTACTATATTATGCCAAAATAAAAAAATAACAGACTAAAATATGTAACAAGCTACTTACTCCAAAACACAAGTTACCTAACGTTAGTTAGAGATGGTTTACTATTCATATGAACTCAAATATTATACGAAAAAGAAGAAAAAAAAATTTAGGATGGCTGAGCTACTCCTATTCACTCGTTTACTATAGCTCCAAAGACGTTAGCAAACAACTGAAATTATATTCATTTATCCCTTAAACCGCCAGAACCGGCTAAAGTTGTTTCTCAATACAATATGCCAGCACGCCAGAGCTGAGTATATTCTGCAATGTATATTCATTGAAACCCGCAACTGGCTATATTTGCTTCACAGACCAATTTGCCAGCATGCCGGAATTGATCAGTCAAAGCCATATATTCATTGAGCAGTCAGCTCATGTCCACTGCCGGCTCTGGCAGAACTGCAGCACCACTGTCTCTGGGATTCAGCCGCTGCACTAGATGAGCCTGCAATTATCAGCATTTACCTGTGTGTGTTTGCGTGCAGCCAGTTCAAGCGCAGTTAGCTCAGTGATTTACTGAATTTCATCAATGACTTCAGTTGTACCTTGAACATATAATAATAGATTGTTGCAGTAGTTTTTTTTATAGTTTTTACAGTTCATTTTTAGTGTGTAAAATGATCAGTGTTGCAGTAATTGTGATGCTCTTTGCATGAAAAAAAATAGTGTTCCTGTAAAATTTCACATTTTCTTTGTGAATTGTGACGTTTACTTAAAAGTGCAGCTAAAAAGTATTTGGCATCCAGGGGTGCATTAACCTCCAAGTATGTGTTGGTTTAAGGGTTAACTATCATTGTCAAAACCTTGATATGCGCATTATAGTACAAACATCAACGTTAACACGTGACACTAACTTTATTCGCTAAAACTTACCTTTCAAGAGATGGCAGCATCACAGCTCCAGGATACTTGCATTTCAGATGCTCATGCATCGCAGTGGTGCTGCCGTGAAAAGAAAGTTCCGCTTTGCATAATCTGCATTCAACTTTTTTTTCTTTTTCGGTGAAGTGCTCCCACACTTTAGAAAGTTTCTGTCTCAATTTTTTTCCATCTCCTACCCCCTCCTCTATGCGACTCGCCATTGCAACCACATTTATTTTCCTCTATATTCTTCTTCTCCTCAGACGTTTTTCTTCATTGGTAGGACTGTGTGCAGTCTTGACAAATAATAACAAATGATACTGCCCCCAGACGTTCATGTAGTGCATTGCAGCTACAAAAACCAATGTGGTTCTTTGTGACTGGAGCCTCTATTGAAGGTTCTGTTTATGACGCGTCGACAATAAAAAATCTGCATCTACGATTTTTTGTAGTCGACGTCGTTGATTATGTCGACTAATCGTTGCAGCCCTATTAGCAACATTGTCAACTTCTAAATCCTCCCATATACAGTTTGTCTCCTCACTATTATTCAAGAAAACATGTTAATATGTTTTTGCCTCAATTAATACTTGTGTACTTGGCATGTTCAAGTTGTTGAGTAAAGCAGTTATAGCTCTTCTACAGTTGAATCAAGCTCCCTGCTAATCACAGAAATACTCGTTTGTGGGTGACAGAGCAGTGTCATCGCTGTGTCTCTACCAACTGGAACTGCATGTAAACATGCCTGTTGTCCCATTTATTTACGTAATATTGGAACAAACCTAAGGAAAATTGCTGAAACAAACACACTAACAAACATGAAAGTTTTATAAGTCAACACGGGAAAACTGGTTCCTGAGGACTTCAAGTCCAGGCCAGTACTGCTTCTGAAAACTATAGTGTGAGTGAGAGTCTTGATAAAACAACGAAGAGAGGTATCATTCAACATTTCAAAGAATACAACTGCTGATTTTTTAAACTTTTTAATATTTTTTTAATTGATGGCCTACAACTTTATATACAGTAAGGGTAGAACAAAGTTCAGAAATATTTTTTGAGTTAAAAATAAATAAATGGTGTAGGCTTAATTTTAGAAATACTATACAAGGGACAGATGTAATTTCTGATAGCAAAACTGTTATTCAGAAACAAGCTACTGCTTGTTAGGGTAATAGTAATCAGTAGGAGTACATTCTTGTGTCGAATGCAGTTTTTTTATTTGGGTGTTTAATTAAATGTAATGTGGCATTGTTGATGGTGGTGCCTGTCAATATGTAGAGATTGTTTTACTTGGCAAAAGCTTAGTGCTGTTATTAAGTCAAATTCCCTTTTACAGAAATGTAATGCTCCATAATGGTTGTTATGCCCCTGTTCCAAATGAGTGGTCAAATATAGCAGTAAGGTGGTACATTCTCAGTGACATGGCACTTTCTGCACTGTTTACATTCTGTGCACCTTGTCAAGCAGAACTGTAACTAATTCTGTCAGTGGGGTCTTTTAGCCCTGTATGTGTTTTGAATAAATTAAAAAGTATTTATATGTTATAAGCTGGAAACTACTATGTGTAGGAATGACAGAATATTTCTACCATTTTAGAACATAAAAATTATACTATGTTAATAGTGAGATTATTTTCTCTAAGATCATTGCTCAATGTGTTGAAGTACCACATGTGAATTATTTTTAAAAAGATACTTACAGCATGGGTGCTTTTTTTTTCCAGTTCAAATGTTTAAATGTCAGTTTGTGACTACTATCACAAATGCTAGCAGTAGGTTTTCTATATTTAATGTACAGATTGATTGAAACTTACAGTAACAGTTTGGTATCAATCAACTGGATCATTTTAAGGGTTAGCTCTGCCAGTAAGGATAACCCAAAACTACCATATATACTCGTGGATAAGTTCTCCTGTGGATAAGTTGGGGCTTGATTTTACCTTATAATTTCTGGTATTTTATAATGTCGGTCGTATAAGTCGAATACGGAAAACTCACGCTATTGGTCTAAGAGATTATGATATGCTAACGCCCACCTGAGAGAGTAACCACGGAGCACACTGCCTTTTTTTTTTCTATGTATTGTGCCTATGTGATAACCAAACTATTCTGAAGCAACGTTTGTCCTGTTTTGTTTTTTTGTATCTCATATCCTCATACACCTTTATCGTAAGAGCATCCTTTATATACGAAGTGGCAAAAGAAATTGGTAACTGCGCTGCTGCAACAAAATTTGATGTGTCTGAGAAACTGGTGCGAGATTGGAGGAGGCAAGAAGATGTAAAAGAAAAAAAAAATTTTGAACGGGCAAATAAGTTGGGGTCTGATTTTATGATCGATTTCTTGGGTTTCAAGACCCGACTTATATGTGAGTATATACTATAAATGATTTAGAAAATTTTTTTTGTGAACAAAACATTTCAGCAAATGTTTATTTATGTAGCTCACATGTGCTATATCTGTTGTAATTTAAATTAACATTTATTTATTTTCTTTTGCTGATAGTGCTAAGACAGATATGTCATAAAATTTGAGTTTAACAATGTATTAAACTAATCCAGTCTGGAGTATTTTGTATTGTAGGTACTATAATTTTACGTACAATAAAACAGTGTTATTTGAGAAGGTAAGAGCTGCAAGGAAATGTAATTCATGGCCAGTCTGATTGTAGGAAGTATGGAATTAATTATATGAAAGTTGGTTTACCTAGAAGATACAGGCGTATTTATATGTAAGTCAGAACTTGCACTGAAAAATGTCTGTTAATGGAAAAATTGTCAAAGTGTATAATGCTTTATTAGTGTACAGAAAAATGTTTAATCTTATTAATAAAATGAAGTGAAGCATGGTTGGCACCACTGGAGGCCTTTGGTGGCTAGCCCACATACAGACTGGATTTATACTCCCAACTTGAGTACTTAAAAGCATATTTTTAAATATATATACATGTTTAATGCATGTGTTTTTGCAAAATATGCAGGATGTAGCTTTGGTATAGATAGGTTTTTGAGTCCTTTTTTAGTTCTGGTATACTATGCAAAAATATTAGCAGTACACCGTGATTTTAATTACATGGCTGCTAAAGAGATGCAGCTCCCAGACCCCAACTAATTCAGTTTTTCTAATGTTAAATTCAGTGGCTTGACATCTGCCTTTTTATATGTGTGTTTTAATATAAAAATGCCACACATTGGCCTTGGAGCAGTTCTTTTTTATCTACTGTAAAGCATTTTGATAGCAAAAATCATGGCTTGACCTTTGGTGCAAGATTGTGGGAATAATTTTTTTTAATTCTAAAATGGTTTAACTTAAATAAGGAAAATCCTGCTGCACTTTGAAGGCAAAAAGTCTATCATTATTTCCAATTTTTTCACATTATGAATTAGTTCAGAAATAAAAATACACCATTTATACAAGCTTTTTAGTGCAGTGATGCCACTAATCAACTGCCAGTTGCAATTGTTTTGATGTGTGGTGTTATATACTAGAACAAATACATTAGAAATGCTGCTGAGATTAATTGCTTTTTAATATAGTATTTGTACTGTGATTGCAATGAACATTGTGATGGTTGTCTGTTAAACCATCCATCCATTTTCTAACTGGCTTATTCGGTTTAACAACACAGGGTGCTGGTGTAGTAGCTATAAGTCAGGAACCAACTCATGTCACATGAGCACACACATTTACACATAGTGGCCATTTCAAAGTCATTAGTTACTCTAATCTGTATACCTTTGGAATGTGGTGGAAACCTGACACAGTGGAATTAAGTGTAAGTTTAGTAAGTGACTGAACAAGCTGCTCCATATTTTAATTCTAAACTAAAATCAGTGTTTCAAAACTTACACATTAGACAAATATTCATGTTGCTCAGCTCATAGTTCTGTGAAGCACTATGCAGTTAGTAAATGTTGTGAAGCTCGGAATGGCACATACACACAGGTACCAGACCTGCTAACAGTGTGATGGTTTAAAAGGTTGTCCTCATGCGCAGTTCACTATTGGAGTTTGTGCACCAAAAAAATACCTTTTGCACTTCCTCTTTTGCTTTTTACTAGTTTGATCTACTGGAAGTTGACCTTGCTTTCCCCATTTATGACTTCTATTTTTGTCCCACAATTTGGCTCTGTTGTTATGTGTTGTCAATCTTTAGATCTGTCTCATTATTAATTTGTTATCTTGTATGGTACAACATGCTGTTTCTGCTTGTATTATTTTAATATTGTAGTAAACCTTCCAACATGTCCACTGGATGACCATTAAATTAGGAAAAAGGCAGGCAAAAGCAAGATTTGGAGAAGATTAACAATTCACAATTGTGTGTCAGAAAAAAAAATGGCTGAACAAAATGAAACATCCTGAATTAACAGAGGTCTATTTATAAGAAAAATTAACAGAGAGGTTCCCTACCAAAATTTTGATTCTAGATGACTGCAGAAGATTTTTTTAATGTTTTTGCTCTCTGCTGTCCCCCACCATAACCTATTGTCTGTGTGGGAGGAGCAAAAGCTTTAGATTCGTCAAAATTTTCGATCTCTGGTTTACGATGGCTCTTAGTGTTTTAGAGTTCCCTGATACCGAAAACCTTGATATCTCAATGACGGTTGCGTGCCTGTGTCAGTTTCTTGAGGATGGTCTAGAGCTAAAGCAGCTGTTTGTTTTTGTTATATGATAATAATAACAAGCAGCTCACTACACAAAGTGTAAAATGCAGAACTGATACGGGATTCAAACCTGTGTGGCAGATGACTGGGGACTTTGCCCCACCTGGACGCCTGGAGAAGGGAAGGACCGGGAGAGGGACAATATCTTCCTTGGGGTGCAAGAGGGCAGCCCCTGTGGATTACATCGGGGCTACGAATTTGGAGCTTGGAGGTTCAACCCTGTTGGGGTCTGTGACCACTGCCATGGGGCACCTGGACAATCTCGGAGCCCTGGATGGCAGCACTTCCGCCACACCAGGAAGTGCTGCCAGAAGAAGAACCAAATGCACATAGGGTGCTTCCAGGTGCCCATGCACTTCCACCACACCAGGAAGTGCTGCAAGATGTTCATCTGGGCGCACATGGAGCACATCCAGGTGCAACATAAAAGGGGCTGCCTCACTCCATTCGGAGAGCCAGAGTCATGAGGCAGAGGACGGAGCTTGCAATGAGGGGAGTAGAGGTGGCAGAGGAATTGAGAAGAAAAGACAAAAGTAAAAAGGACTAAGTTTATTGTGGTGGTTGGTGCACTGTGTGTGTGCAGAAGAAAAATAATAAACAGAGTGTGCATCTGAACATTGTATATCCTTGGTGTTTGTCTGTAGTTGGGCTGGTCTTCCAAACCTGTTATCTTGCCATTGCTAAGTGGTAGCTTATCCACTATGCCATCAGCACCGACTCGTGCTGGAGCAGCATTACCACTGTAACAACTGGTTGAAAATGAAATGCGTAAACACATGTATGCAAACATCTTTTACTTTGTACCAGCTGATAGTTGAGCTTCAGCAACATGTCAATTGAGCAATTAATTTTTCTACGGTTTTATTCTTGAATAAAATCATACTTATTTTGTTACAACTTTTGCAAAAGTGTTTCTTGGATATTTGGACTTCACACGTCCTACACTTCATGTCAAAATTATGTCATCATTACTATAACATATGAAAACTATTTTCTGTTTTAGCCATGTGTTGAGCATTTCTTGCCTCGCATTTCCTCTGTCGTTCTTTGTTTACACAGATTGTTGTAGACACGGAACACAATGTACGTATTTCAAATCACAGTATTTCATTACATACAATATATAATTCCTTACTAACGCATTTACAGATAAACACTTCAACCCTGACTTCAACTGTGAGGATTGCAGCAGGGCGGTGCCTTCTTCTGACTGAATGGGAGGTGGGGGGTGTAGCTTCTGCGTTCTGCTAATCCACATATTTGCAAAACAAAATTGGGCTATTAGTGCAGTGATAAGGAGCTACCAGCTTCTTGGCGTATGTCAGAAAAATTTAAGGAGGTCAGGGACAACGAAAAAATCAAAAGATTCAGGGATTCTAGCATTAACCACTTCTGAAAGGCAGTGGTTCAAAGTATAAACTACTCAGTGTTTCCAGATTATAGCCTGCTATTCTATAAATGGTAGATGACAGTTTGACTTCAGGGGATGGGGTGGTTTGTTGATGATGTGGAACTATTTTAATGTTTAAACTCTGTGAACCATTAGACAATATTTATTTAACAATAAATAAATACCCTATTAATAATAAGATTGTCTAAGGCTTTCATAGTTCAAATATTCAAATTAAAAATGAATAAATATTCAAATATACTGGAATAAATGTAGGTTAAAATCTTTAAGTGGTACTACATCTATGTTTGTACTTAACATTTATTTGAAAGCCTCATTTTGCTTTTGGTGTGTCTGGCAAAGCATACATCACTAATGTCTCATGCACTGTGCAGCCTTTACTCAAAAAATAATGCCAATCCAAAAACTGTATTTTCTGTGCATGGAAAGGGACATGATCAAAGAGAAAAGTGGACTAGGACAATTCACATATCTGTAGGCATATGTGAAACTTGTACAAAATCGCTCCTGATTACATAATCACATTAAAGGGACTTGTTACTTAAGTCCGCTGCACCCTGTACCTCATTCAGCTCGACTCTGCTATTTGCCTTTCTGATACTCTCTGTTTAGTCATCCTCACAGGTGGTGCAGTGGTAGTGCTGCTGCTTTGCAGTAACGAGACTGTGGAAGATTGTGGGTTCGCTTCCTGGGTCCTCCCTGTGTGGAGAGCACTTTGAGTAGTGAGAAAAGCACTATATAAATGTAATGAAGTATTATTAGCCAAAGTGATATTTGGCTTGTCCAACATCATCCGTGCCCAGTGAGCAGGTGTTCAATGAAATGGGCAACATTTGTGAGAACAAGAAGAGCTCTCTTCATGGTGCTATATAAATAAAATTATTATTATTATTATTAAATGCAGAGAAGCTGTGCTTCCTGCATTATAACCTCCCTTTAGTGGAATGGAAGTATTTGTTATGTTAGTATACGTATATTAGCTGATCTTTACAATAATTGAGTTTTATTGTTTTATTTATTGTTTTGTAAACAATACAGAATTTAAGAATATAATATTGTTTCACAATTTTTAGATGTCAGTCAGTCATGGGGAGGTGAGTTATTTTATGCAGTCAGCCTTGTTTCATGCATTATTTGCAATCACACCTAATATTAGCAATATAAAAAGGCAATTTACAGCAGTATTTAGTTTGCCTAACGTAACTACAGCAATTTTTTGCACTCATATTGCAACAACTGCACATAGTGAGAATGATGATGCTTTTGCTAACCGCAAGCAGTGACATTCTATTTACACACACTTCATCTGAAATGCCAAGAAGAGTTTTGATGCATGTTCATGTATGCATATTTACGAAATAATTATGATTTGTTAAGATAAATTACATAGAAATGTGTTTACACCATGTTTTATAAATCACATTTTCATGCTTGAATCCAAGCAAAGTTTTCTAAATGAGACTCCTGGTGTGGAATTTTCCACTTTTGGTGTTTTGTTTTTTTTTTTTTTGTGTTTTTTTTTACAATTTTTTACACTTTTGAACTGCCGCACAACTGTTATCATTTCACTCACCAATGCAGTATCAGTCCTGTGTTGCAATACTTCTCAGGTAAAGACTGACTTAATAATACTCAAAAATTGTTGCTTCACATGGGACCCCAACCATGGTTGTTAATTGTGTGTCCCAAGTTCGTGGTGCTTCATAGGGAACATCCAGTCCTCTGTGTTGCTCATTAACTGTAGCTTCATGCCATTCGATGCATCAATGGGGGCCAGTAAATCCTCACCCCCTCCACTCAGAATAAATACATACATTTGGAATCCACACGTATGTTGTTCACATTTGCTCAACAGTAAAAAAAAAAAAAAAAAAAAATTAGAGGTGAAAAAAGTGAAGTCATACTGGCACTTAATAAGTTTCGGATTTTTAGCATTTCAGATAAGGAATACTCAATCTGTGTGTGTGTAAAATGTGTATATACATAAAATATATGGAAAGTGCTGCACCTTAGTCATTGATGTTCTCTTTTGTGAAGTGGCACATCAACACTAACATTTATTTATGTAGCGCCTTCTAATCAACAATATGTATTTATGTTGTGCCCTTCGATCAACAACATTTATTTATGTAGCACCTTCCAATATAAAGCATAACTCAAATGGTAGTAAGTGGTAACAAAGAAAAACAATAATCAGTCATTGAGGAGGAGAAAAAAATCCAGTGGAGTAATATCCCAGGTGCTCCATGACCCAGGCCCAGCACCCCTCCGGCCAGTGTAGACGTCATCAGAGATAGGAACTGTTGTTCTCCTTCCATCAGCCTCAGGGAATTTTATTCAGAATTTTGGCTCACGATCACCACAAGATACAGAGGAGAGAAAATTAACAAAAGCCACATTAAAAAAAGTAAGGTTTTAGACATGATTTGAACAACTCTACTGTGCTGTCTTACCAAGTCTTTTATATTTTACTCTCTGGATAGCAAGCAAAGCAGAATTTAAGGATCAAAAGTTATGATTGGGAATGTGAGGGAACAAATATTCCAAGGTATATGAAGGTGCAATATTATTCTAAGCCTTATAAACAATTAGCAGTATTCTACAACTGCCTCTGAAGGACACATGCATCCATTATAAAAATGGTAATAATGTGGTCAAATTTCTTCTTTTCTGATGGGGATTCTTGACATCTGCATTCTGAAGCAGTGTAACTGATTTAAATCTTTTTTTTTTTTTTGGCAGACCTATTAGGAGTATATAACTAAAGAGGCATGTATCAGCTGTTTTGCGTCCTCTTAAGGACATAAAAGGCTGAGCACATGCTGTATTTCTTAAGTGAAAGACAGCAGCTCTGGTAACTTAAGTAACTTGAGACTTAAAATATAACTAGCAAAATACCCGCGCTTCGCAGCGGTGAAGTACTGCTTTGGAATTTTTATTAAGAAGAAAATTAAACCTTTTTAAACTGAGGGAAAATATACCAATAATTATTTGTTAAGGATCTCTTTGTATACCACGTTGTCAGTTCAGCCCTCCGGTTGTAATATGACCAAGCTGTGCGCTGAACTTACTCTAGAGCATGCAACGTATAGTTGGCCATGTGAAAAGCAATCTTGCCTCAAATCAATGCTAACCTTTTGTAGGGTCTGTCCCTGAGACTTATTGTCATTGCGAAGCAGAGCCTTACTGGAAATTGGAGGCGTTTGAATTGAAATGGGTTTTATCGATAACTTCGCATCCAGCTTTTGAGAGTTTAAACATTCATAAACATCAAAGTGTCCACTACTCAAATCGTCACCTGTGAATCTAAGATGTTTAAGAGGCATTGGCGGTTGTCCAAAGGTGTAAAATATTTGGCCATTTTGGTACACTTGAAAGCGACAACCGAACAATTCAGCGGCAGCCATCAACTCACATGCAGAACCATAGGTGAAGGGCTTAAGCATTTCACTCTTATAGTGCTCCTGTGTAGTATAATTATCTCCTGTACTGTCCTCAGTCCACACATTGAACCTGTCCCAGTCATTCAATAAATAAGACACAATGTTTCTCCGGATATCAAGAGTGAACCTGATATGGTCGTGCAATATGTAACACAGAGAATGGAAAAGGCAGTCGCCATCTCCGGCCATGGAAACCACTCGGTAAGTGACAGTTCTTTGATCGATGGTGATCACCTCGATAGACATGTTAATGGGGGTATGGTTGGAACGATAAAGGAAATGGGTACCTGAACAATGTAAACAAAGTAAAATACCTACACAATAACTATAATTGTAATAAACGAACAATAAAACAGTGGAGAAGCCGTGGATTACATAAAAAGGCTGCAGTTATCAGCAGGGAGACGTGAATACTGTGGCGAAGCAAGGAAGGGAATGAAGAGCCCGGAGCGACGGACGGCCTTATATAGGCAGGCAGCCAACTATGTGGGAGGCGTGGGGATGGGGGACCCAACACCGCCTCACACGGCAACCGAGCTGCAGGCTATGGATGTATATATGTACGTAAGTGGGATTCAGTTAGCGTTGGGAACCCGCGTACCAAATTTCTTGAAGATGGGCTCATAAGTAACAAAGACCGTTGGAAAGTTCAATATGTCGGCCGACAGTGGCATCATACCAACGAAATAAGTACATACATCGGTTTCGGTTTGCGCAGGGAAGCCGCTTACCAAATTTCGTGAAGATGGGTCCATAAATAAGAAAGTTTAACATGGCGGACATTGTCAACCGTTACGCTTAGAATTTCAAAATGAAACCTGCTTAACTTTTGTAAGTAAGCTGTAAGGAATGAGACTGCCAAATTTCAGCCTTCTACCTACACGGGAAGTTGGAGAATTAGTGATGAGTGAGTCAGTGAGGGCTTTGCCTTTTATTAGTATAGACTAGCAAAATACCCGCGCTTCGCAGCGGAGAAGTAGTGTGTTAAAGAGGTTATGTAAACATATATATACATATACATATATACATATCTACATATACACATATCTACATATACATATACACATCCACATATATATACATATATATATATATATATATATATATATATATATATATATATATATATATATATATATATATATACACATATCAACATATATATATACACATACATATACACACATACATACACACACACATATACATATATACATATACACATACATACATACATACACATACATATATATATACACACACATATATATATATATATATATATATACACATACAGACACATATATATATACATATACATATTTACATATCTACATACAGTAATCCCTCCTCCATCGCGGGGGTTGTGTTCCAGAGCCACCCGCGAAATAAGAAAATCCGCGAAGTAGAAACCATATGTTTATATGGTTATTTTTATATTGACATGCTTGGGTCACAGATTTGCACAGAAACACAGGAGGTTGTAGAGAGACAGGAACGTTATTCAAACACTGCAAACAAACATTTGTCTCTTTTTCAAAAGTTTAAACTGTGCTCCATGACAAGACAGAGATGACAGTTCCGTCTCACAATTAAAAGAATGCAAACATATCTTCCTCTTCAAAGGAGTCCACGTCAGGAGCAGATAATGTCAGAGAGATAGAGAAAAGCAAACAAATCAATAGGGCTGTTTGGCTTTTAAGTATGCAAAGCACCGGCACAAAGCTGTTGAAGGCGGCAGCTCACACCCCCTCCGTCAGGAGCAGAGAAAGAGAGAGAGCGACAGAGAAAAACAAACAAGCAAAAATCAATACGTGCCCTTCGAGCTTTTAAGTATGCGAAGCACCGTGCAGCATGTCGCTTCAGGAAGCAGCTGCACAGAAGGTAGCAACGTGAAGATAATCTTTCAGCATTTTCAGACAAGTGTCCGTATCGTCTAGGTGTGCGAACAGCCCCCCTGCTCAATCCCCCTACGTCAGGATCAGAGAAAGTCAGCGCAAGAGAGAGAGAGAGAAAAGTAAGTTGGGTGGCTTCTCAGCCATCTGCCAATAGCGTCCCTTGTATGAAATCAACTGGGCAAACCAACTGAGGAAGCATGTACCAGAAATTAAAAGAGCCATTGTCCGCAGAAATCCGCGAACCAGCAAAAAATCCGCGATATAGAAAGACCATATAAATAAACATTTTTATAGTTTAAGCCTTAAAATACCCATCCCACATGCTTTAAACACATGTAAACTTATAAAACACACTTTGTTAACACATATGATATGTGGATGTCGGGCTAAGGATATGAGTAACATCTCACTATTATAAAACATTTTAACTTCACGCAAGACAAGACAGTGAGACAGGAAAATTGGTGATGTACAGGCTTTTACATTATTGACAGGCAGAGCGACAAGCAGCACAAAGCCAGCACAAAGTCCACTTCTCCTTAGCGTTCATTCAGCTCCCCACCCCCTTGACAATGCAAACTGCGCCTCCGGGGAGGGGGGTTTGAGTGAACGTGCGTTCAGCCCTCACAAAACCACACACATACTCCTCCTCCTTCCGAACGCGCAGAGCGACAAGCAGGCATTTTGGCAGAAGCAGCACAAAGTCCATTTCTGCTCAGCGTGAGTTCAGCTGCCCCCCTTCACAAAGCGAGTGCAGACACATTGATGTCTGATCGCTGCGTGCAGTGTGCAGTGTTGGTCTGCGGCGTTTAAGAATGTAGAAAGTGTTTAAGAGTAGGGATGCACCGATACCGAAACGGGTATCTGGTATCGGCCTCGATACCACATTTTCTAAAGTACTCGTACTCGTTAAAAGTCCCCCGATACCGGGGACCGATACCACGGTCTGAGAAATGTCTATGTTTGAGCGGCGTGTAAGGGGTTAATCACAGGCGCCGAGTGCCCGCCCCCAGGCCCTGGGTGCAGCTCAGAGCGGGGAGAAGGCGAGGCGAGACACGTCAGCCGTGTGGAACTATTTCAAAGTGAATGAAGACGACAAAACAAAGGCGGACTGCAAATTGTGCTCAGCGAAATTGTCCAGAGGAGGCTCAAAAGGTAGCGCATTTAACACAAGTAATTTAATCAAGCACCTAAAATCCCAACACGACAACGAGTACAAAGAGTTTACCCACGCTTCTAAACCAACACAACCCACGCTGCAGCAAACTCTTGCAAGACGAGAGAAAATGTCCAGAGACAATCCATGTGCTGTGAAAATAACACAGGCAATTATCGAGTACATTGCATTGAGTGACCAGCCACTCTCGGAGGTAGAAAATGTGGGATTCCTCCATGTTCTGGAGCCCAGATATCATGTCCCAAGCCGCCGCTACATGACTGACACGGAGCTGCCTAAACTACACGACTCTGTGAAAAAACATATCCACAGCCTACTGCAAGCCTCCTCTGCGTTTAGTTTCACCACGGATATTTGGACAAGCAGTGTTAGCCCCGTGTCGCTAATTAGCCTAACCTCCCAGTGGATAGACGAGAGTTTCTTGTTTTTTTTGTTAAATTATATGACTAAAGCTGTTACCTGTAAATTTAAATCATGTTTTTATTAAGTACTCGGTATCGGCGAGTACTGAAATGCAAGTACTCGTACTCGTTTTCCAAAAAAGTGGTATCGGTGCATCCCTATTTAAGAGCATAGGAAGTGTTTATAAGAGTGTGGGAAAGGTTAACAAGAGAGTGAGAAAGGTTTATAAGAGTGTGGGAAGGGTTTATAAAGCCTTAAAATATGTATAAATAATAAAATAAATATAGGTCGCTACTTCGCGGATTTTCACCAATCGCGGGGGGCTCTGGAACATAACCCCCGCGATAGGTGAGGGATTACTGTACATATATATACGCATATATATATATATATATACATATCTACATATATATATATATACATATATATATATATATATAGACATACATATATAGTTTCTTTTCAATAAAGTCGGGCGTTGGGCAAGTGTCATTGAATAGCGGCACTGCAAGTTTAGTTTCTTTTCAGTAAAGTCAGGCGTTAGGCAAGTGTAATTGAATAGCGGTGCGTCATTGAATAGTGGCACTGCAAGTTTAGTTTCTTTTCAATAAAGTCAGGCGTTAGGCAAGTGTCATTGAATAGCGGCACTGCAAGTTTAGTTTCTTTTCAATAAAGTCAGGCGTTAGGCAAGTGTCATTGAATAGCGGCACTGCAAGTTTAGTTTCTTTTCAATAAAGTCAGGCGTTAGGCAAGTGTCATTGAATAGCAGCGTGTCATTGAAGAGCGGCGCTGCAAGTTTAGTTTCTTTTCAATAAAGTCAGGCGTTAGGCAAGTGTCATAGAATAGCGGCGGCGCTGCAAGTTTAGTTTCTTTTCGATAAAGTCAGGCGTTAGGCAAGTGTAATTGAATAGCGGCACTGCAAGTTTAGTTTCTTTTCAATAAAGTCAGGCGTTAGGCAAGTGTCATTGAATAGCGGCACTGCAAGTTTAGTTTCTTTTCAATAAAGTCAGGCGTTAGGCAAGTGTCATTGAATAGCGGCGCGTCATTGAATAGGGGCACTGCAAGTTTAGTTTCTTTTCAATAAAGTCAGGCGTTAGGCAAGTGTCATTGAATAGCGGCACTGCAAGTTTAGTTTCTTTTCAATAAATTCAGGCGTAAGGAAAGTGTCATTGAATAGCGGCGCGTCATTGAAGAGCGGCACTGCAAGTTTAATTTCTTTTCAATAAAGTCAGGCGTTAGGCAAGTGTCATTGAATAGCGGCACTGCAAGTTTAGTTATTTTCAATAAAGTCAGGCGTTAGGCAAGTGTCATTGAATAGCGGCACTGCAAGTTTAGTTTCTTTTCAATAAAGTCAGGCGTTAGGCAAGTGTCATTGAATAGCGGCACTGCAAGTTTAGTTTCTTTTCAATAGTCAGGCGATAGGCAAGTGTCATTGAATAGCGGCGCGTCATTGAAGAGCTGCGCTGCAAGTTTAGTTTCTTTTCAATAAAGTCAGGCGTTAGGCAAGTGTCATTGAATAGCGGCACTGCAAGTTTAGTTATTTTCAATAAAGTCAGGCGTTAGGCAAGTGTCATTGAATAGCGGCACTGCAAGTTTAGTTTCTTTTCAATAAAGTCAGGCGTTAGGCAAGTGTCATTGAATAGCGGCACTGCAAGTTTAGTTTCTTTTCAATAAAGTCAGGCGATAGGCAAGTGTCATTGAATAGCGGCGCGTCATTGAAGAGCTGCGCTGCAAGTTTAGTTTCTTTTCAATAAAGTCAGGCGTTAGGCAAGTGTCATTGAATAGCGGCACTGCAAGTTTAGTTTCTTTTCAATAAAGTCAGGCGTTAGGCAAGTGTCATTGAATAGCGGCACTGCAAGTTTAGTTTCTTTTCAATAAAGTCAGGCGTTAGGCAAGAGTAATTGAATAGCGGCGCGTCATTGAATAGGGGCACTGCAAGTTTAGTTTCTTTTCAATAAAGTCAGGCGTTAGGCAAGTGTCATTGAATAGGGGCACTGCAAGTTTAGTTTCTTTTCAATAAAGTCAGGCGTTAGGCAAGTGTCATTGAATAGCGGCACTGCAAGTTTAGTTTCTTTTCAATAAAGTCAGGCGATAGGCAAGTGTCATTGAATAGCGGCGCGTCATTGAATAGCGGCGCTGCAAGTTTAGTTTCTTTTCAATAAAGTCGGGCGTTAGGCAAGTGTCATAGAATAGCGGCTGCGCTGCAAGTTTAGTTTCTTTTCAATAAAGTCAGGCGTTAGGCAAGTGTCATTGAATAGCGGCACTGCAAGTTTAGTTTCTTTTCAATAAAGTCAGGCGTTAGGCAAGTGTCATTGAATAGCGGCACTGCAAGTTTAGTTTCTTTTCAATAAAGTCAGGTGATAGGCAAGTGTCATTGAATAGCGGCGCGTCATTGAAGAGTGACGCTGCAAGTTTAATTTCTTTTCAATAAAGTCAGGCGTTAGGCAAGTGTCATTGAAAAAGCGGCACTGCAAGTTTAGTTTCTTTTCAATAAAGTCAGGCGATAGGCAAGTGTCATTGAATAGCGGCGCGTCATTGAAGAGTGATGCTGCAAGTTTAATTTCTTTTCAATAAAGTCAGGCGTTAGGCAAGTGTCATTGAATAGCGGCACTGCAAGTTTAGTTTCTTTTCAATAAAGTCAGGCGCGCTTTGCAGCGGCGAAGTTCTACTTTTAAATTTTTATTAAGAAGAAAAGAAAACCTTTTTAAACTGAGGGAAAATATACCAATAACTATTTGTTAAGGATCTGTTTTTTGTGAAGCTGTGTTTACACAGCTTCTCCACTGTTTTTCAGTTGTGTAATTAATGTTTTCTTCAGCGCTGTTTGTGGCTGTTCCTTGTTTTCCGTTCACGTGATTACGTAGGAGGCGTGATGACACGATACGCGACTCCGCCTCCCACAGCCATCGACCTGCACTCCATTACAGTATATGGACAAAAAAGAGGTTCCAGTTATGACCATTATGTGTACAATTTCGAAATGAAACCTGCCTAACTTTTGTAAGTAAGCTGTAAGGAATGAGCCTGCCAAATTTCAGCCTTCCACCTACATGGGAAGTTGGAGAATTAGTGATGAGTGAATGAGTCAGTGAGGGCTTTGCCTTTTATTAGTATAGATTATGTATCTAAAATAACTTGTAAGATTTTATACCTGATTTTCTACTCATCTCTACACTTTTTTATTGTGGCTGACAACAAAACGTTTTCTCCTTTTTAATTTAAGATAATTCCAACTTAGTTACTCGGTAATGCTGTTTAGGATTTTAGCTCAGCACCTATCTTTTCAATTAATTTATTGTAAATTTCAAGCACCCTAGTTTGAGGTAAATACTTTATTTGAGGGTGCAACCTGTCTGTTTTCAAGGGTTTGAACAGGTCCTTTAAAACCTCCATGTTCAGCTTGTAGTTAAGGGACCACGTCCTGAAGTATGTATCAGCTTTAGTTACTGTTTCATCTTTCGCTTATGGAGTGGCATTAGCAAATGACTGTGTTAAAGACTGCTCCTAGGAAAGCTCGTCAATTTCTCATTTCTCTTTTTTTTTGGGGGAGGGGTCCGGCACTGTTCGTATTCCACAGCATAGTTGTGTTTGAAGTGAAGTGACGTTTAACTGTATCCTGTTGTTGAAACCAAAATACAACCAAATGATTCAACACTGAATCTTTTCCAAAACCTGCTCGTTTCTGCAGGATATTATTAATACTGATGCAGTCGCAAGCCCAGTAAAATGCTTTTGTTTGAAAGAAAAGTAAGGAACATGTGCTGTAGTTTTTTAAGGGGAAAGTTTATGAAAGCACACAGTATGACAGCGCTTTTACTGAACATACCGACATGAATAAAGTTAGTTCATTGAGAGCTTGTTATTGTCTGTTTTGGTATTTTGTCCAGCACTAATTGTTACCAACTTTGAGTATTAACCATTAATAATTTAAAAAATAGAATTATGACAGAGAAAGTAACATAAAAGTTAAGTTTTCCAGTTTACTGAAGTAAAAATATTTTTTTACTTTCTTAGATTTTTGTCCAACTTTTATTTTTTAATTTTTCACATTTATTTTTCTAACTTTTTCAAGTGTCTTGTACTGCAAAGAATAAGCTATAAAAACTTTTACGGAAAAGGTGCTCAAAACATGAAACCTTTTCTTTTGGACGATCCAGCTAAGTAGTTTGAAATTGAAATAATGGAAGATTTGCCTAGAAGCTTGAGTGACCACCCCTAGTTTCAAATTCAATCATTCTTTAGTCTTAAAACGCTGTTAGAAACTGCGGCGCCCTGCCCGGGGTTTGTTTCCTCCCTTGCTCCCTGTGTTGGCTGTGATTGGCTCCAGCAGAACCCCCGTGACCCTGTAGTTAGGATATAGTGGGTTGGATAATGGATGGATGGATGTTGTTAGAAAATGATAAAATATTCAGATGTGTTAAGGGACATAGTTAACTGATTTGAAAGTTGGGGTTTTTACCTTTTTAGTTACTTAGTTATCACATTTTTGTGTATTAAATATTTTATATTAGTAAGCCATAGTCAAAAATAACATTGATAATAGAAAGTATTTACAGGTGATAGTTGACTGCATTATGTACATGTTTTAAACAGCACTTTCCAATGTCATGTAGTTAAAAACATAGGCCATATAGGCTAGTGGTGGCTCAGTAGCTTTAACAGAGAGCAAATTCCAATTAAAAAAGTTATATTGATTGATGTCTTATTGATTGTTGTGGGTTGTGGATGATCTGTGACTAAGTGTAGCTCAAATTTCTTAAACATTTTTTTGAAAGATTTAAGATCTGTTGCTGTCTCAAGGTGAAAGTGTTCACTGTTTCAGATTGTGAGGGGTAGCAAGTCTGCAGTTTTGCAGATAAATTATAATTTCAGAAAAAAATTAATAATTAAAATGCGCAGATAATGTAGCCGTGAAATTATTTTTAGTGCAAGATACTGTAAATACTGAGTACATATTTTTAACTCTATGCATACAGCACGACATTTAAACAATTCCATTCCACTTACAGTAATTTCTAGATAAGTGATATGTGCAAGTTTTTTTTTTTTGTCCTTTAATGGTTAATTTACCTCCTGCAACAGGAGAGGTGAGCTAATAAAGGTGCGCTTTTTGCATGCATGTTCCTGCCCCAGTGTTTGGCTAACTTATATTCGTTTTCCTGTCAGGTGGAGCTGTCAGATGAGTTAGCCACTTAGGCACAAGATGTCACTCTGGCAGGACACCGCCTAATTTCAAAGTTGTTTGTGTATATATTGCAATAAACCAACAATTCATTCAAAAGCAATAATGGCATTTTTACATACCCAGGGGTATCTTTTTTAAATAAATCACGTTTCCATGTTGTCGGCTCTGATTTAATAGTAAAAATGTGATTTGCAAACGTATATGCCTAGTCGAGCAGTACATCACAGCCGAGTGAATCTGTTTTTATCAAAGGTCTCACCTAGATTGAGCCACATACAGTGAAAGGCTCATCACCATTGGATATCTAAGTTTCAGACCTTTTCAGTGGCGTGTAATTGTCTATGATTGGTCATTTGTGCTACATCTCACAGCCATACGTAAAAGACAGGCAACATGTTACTTCTGTGGAAGATCATCTTTATGCATTGTAGCAGATAGAGGCGTGGTCCACCTCTTGAACCCTCAGGTACCACTCTGAACACCAGGTGAAAGTATAATCACTATTTATTTCACTATTATACAGTGCACAAAGCACCCTCCACTCCACACTCATAAATCACAATTCTCTGCAAACAATACTCTTTCCTCCTCGCCCAGACACTTCACCCTTCTATCTCCCAGCTCAGCTCAGTGTCTGGGCTTTCCCAGAGTCCTTTTATACACCCTGACCCGGAGGTGTTCCTGCCCAATCAGTCCACAGTTCCTTATCCCTTCCGGGTCAGGGTAAACAGTCCTTTTCTTCAACCCGGGAGCACGTCGTTCCTTCCTGTCACGTGACCGTGACGTACTCCCGGGTTATAGGGCACATAAGAGTCCACTAGCCCCCTTACAGCGACTCCTGGTGGCCCCCTAGGTATCCAGCAGGGCTGTGTATACAAACTACAAAGTCCATGAGGCCCTCGGGGCACGATTATGCTGTCCGGAGAGCTCCTCCTGGCGGCCTGGGGGTGGCGACCGGAGTCTGTAGCCGGTCGTCCATCACAGCATCTTTATGAACATGCTTTTGTGAGAAAGCAGATTGTGTGGTTGATGTGCAGTAAGATTTGACATTGTGGCAGACGACCGGGGACCTTGCCCCACCAGGATGCCTGGAGAAGGGAAGGACTGGGAGATGGCCAATATCTTCCCCGGGGCACAAGAGGACAGCCCCCCTGGATTACATCAGGGTGCCTGGACAGCTCCGGAAACAAGATCTGCAGCACTTCTGCCACACCCAGAAGTGCTGCCTGAAGAGAAGCTGGATTCACAAGCAGTGCTTCCGCCACACCCGGAAGTGATGCTGGAGGTTAATCAGGAAGCACCTGGAGCACTATAAAAGGTGCCACCTCACTCCATTCAAGGAGCCGGAGATGGGTGGCAGAGGATGCAGCTTGCAAGGAGAGAAGTAGATTCTGTAGAAGACTTGAGATAAAGAGAAGTAAAATGGACTGAGCCTTGTGGGTAATTTGTGTGCTGTGCTGAAGAGAGTTAATAAACATGTGTTTGGACGTCGTGTGTCTCAGTGTCTGTCTGTAGCAGGGCTAATCTTCTACAACGTTTATACTAGGGAAAGGTCTTCTTCAAAAAATTGAAAACATATGTTGAAGGAATGTCTAGAAAAGTTACAGAATGCTAGTGAAACAGAATATAAGATGTTGAGTTACAGTTTTGATTCTTTTGAAAATACCATGTTTGCTAAATGACTTGATGCTATGGTTGATTTGTAAGTATTGTTTAGTATAACTTTGAAACATCACGGCATACAGTTCAAGATTCATGGGTTCAATTACCATATCTGGACACTGTCTGCTGCATGCACATTCTTCCTATGTCAGTTTTCTGAGAAGTGCTCTTCAAGATTCAGCTACTTTGTGAACCTTCTCAAATTTTCACATGAGGAACAATTGATCGAATATCAGTGAATCACATGGCGCAAACTTTCACATCTCTCTGATCAAATGTATTTGCATAGCACCACACCACGCTGCTCCTTCTATTTTCACATGAGGACCCCCCCTTCCAACACAAAACCCCAATCTGTTGTATGAAATGTGAGGTTTCTCTTTGTCTAGTAGTAAACAGAAAATGTTTCAAGGATTTGAATGAAAAATAAGTTTAAAAATTAAGGTTTGGATTAACACATAAGTATATACACAGTTGCAATTGTTTACTTGTTGCTTCAGGGTGAACATATATGCTTGAATGAATCTCTCTTCACCTGTCACTAGAAGACAGCAGCGTGTGCAATATTTCTGATGGCAAGCACACAGTTCAAATTGCATATTAAATGGGAAATATGCTTGCATGGATCGCTGTATGTTAAAATTAGTTCTTTAAAGTTGGTTTGATCTGAAGTGCAGATGTTTGTGTTTGTAGCTGAGCCTTTTGAAAAGATGTCTAGAAGTTTAAAAACAAGTTGATTTATGTATAGTGTGTAAAATGGTATTTAAAATGGTTTTACTTTAGTATTTAATAATTATTTTTCTTTTTCTGTTTTATTGGTAGTAAATTTAATTTGTTAGAAAGCTGTGCTATGTTTATTTTTTACAGTGTTAATAGTCAACATTGTTATAGTTGATAGATTATTTCTGTTGTGCAGTGATCTTACTGCTCCCAAAGGGAATCACACAAAAGAAAATGAAAGTGCTTTCAAAATAAACATCAGTTTGCATAAGTGTATTACAGGTTAAAGTAACAAGTGACAATGGAATATACTCGTTAATTCTTGCATTTTTTGATTATGGTGACACATAATTATGAGAAAAGTGTGCTTTGTCACAGATAGATTAGATGGTTCCTATATTCATGTATTAGGTTGATTCATGTGCAAGGTGCATGATACACACTTTGACAACTTTGAAAACTGTGCAAAACAGTGTCCATGAGACATTTTGTGGAGAGTAAAACAAAGTTAATGCCACAAAAACCTAAAAATTAATTGCTGAAAAGCTAAATAAAAAATGGAAAACAGAATGATAAACTAAGTAAATAAAAGTTAAAAGAATTGAATCTAGAAAAACACTGGCTGTTTGCTTTGATCATTTTGAACTGCTCAGTCCTTTGGGTAATATTGTTACGGAGTTCATTCCAAAATTATATCAAGTTTACCTACAGGTCCTTACACAAAGACATTACCTTAAAGACACTAATACATTGATAGAAATTAATGTTTCCCATTACCTGTTGCATGCAGAGACTTATATATTTTGTGACAGAACATGTTATACAGTACATTTAAATGTGTTCACAGGTGTTCAATTTATTTTTATGATATTGGTTAGGCATTTTTTCGCAAATCCATACTGCATGAAAAATATGATCCAGTTTACCAGATCAATCAGTTTATTATCCATTTGTTAGAAATACTGTAACAGGCAGTAGCAATAAAACAACCTCAAATACTATATATGTGTTTAGTATTACTGCAAAGCTTGAGTACAAAATGCACATTTCAAGTACAAAAATAGCATCTCTTACTTTCAAAATTTCACATGCACTATTCAGCTGCATTTTCTTTTAAAATACTGTAATTAACCTTTTAAATGTATTACTTTTTAATAAATTCCTTAATGTATAAAGTCTATTTCATATTGGCAGTCACATGTTTCATCTTTACTTCAGAGTTTTCACACATTCTTTTTAAAATATTAAAACAAAGGCATTGCTTTGAAACAGTTTTATTCACTTAGAAAATGTGTGCTTATTGTAGTTATTTTTTGTGAGGAAATATTTCCTTGCCAAAAATAATATAGTTTACTGAAATATTGACAGTTCCAATTGCCCTATTTGGTTTTTCTACAAAGTTCTTAATAGATTCAACATTTTGCTCGTGTGAAGTATTATTCATTAATAATTATTCCCTATTAAGAATATTTATTGCATTGATAATCCCTTAATGTGATTTATGAAAGCATACACTTAATTTTCATTGATCATATTTTTTATCAAATTAAATAAAATGATACGTATAAATAAAATATATCATCATGCTTATGAAGAAAATTTAGCTTTTATTCATAAATCAGTAGTACTAGGGTGTTGTACCGTGTTTAGTTAGCCAATAAAAGGTGTCATTTTGCTTGGCTTTTCTCTACATTTATAAATCAGAAAATAATTTGTTCTTTACTGAATTTTTTCAGCTTGATGGTAGCAAACTGCATTTGATACATAAACAAATATTAGCATATTAAAGCTATTTTATTTTAAATGATAGGTTGATGAAGATAAATCATAAAATAGTCTTTAGCTTCCTGTTTTTCTGTCCGTTTACCTTTGGTTTGCTAATTCAAACTATTACCTCTACAACATTGTATGCTTAAATTATATATGCTGTAGATTTATGTTAAAAAGTATCCTCTTGTATCAGAGAGCTCATGTGTGAAACAAATTAAGTCTATATTTCTTCAAGGATTTAATCTTTTATTTTCAGATCTTGGTGATAGAGTCATATCTCATGGTGCCATAGTAGTTGAAATTCTGAACGTAACATATTGTCTTTGGGTCACTGCTTCTGTCAAACAAGCACAGCTTGGAACAGAATTATAAAGGTTACTTATTTTTTCCATCGTGACAGATAAAATGGAAAGTTAAGGATTTATTCAAATTTTAATCATTATTATTTCAGGTAGTTTGAGTTAATTAATGATTTCTTTAGGGATTAAAATTTTATTATTAAATTGGATAGTAAAAGAAAACCAGCATGGAGATATTTATGCCCTGTAGGAATTGTATGTGACAGCAATTTTCTTGTGTTTTAATAGTGCATAAGCCAGTTTATTTTTAGGTTTGTTTCAGATTTCAAACACTTAAAGCATAAGTCTGATTATGTAAATCACAAAAAAATAAATTGTGGTTAAAGTATTCTTTATCAAGTTGATTAAATATCAATTAAAAGGTAAAAGTTGATTTCACAATGCAAACATAAAACGAAGGTTACAGAAACAGTGGAACCACTGTTGATCCTTAAATAGATAGCTCTTTGTAGTGTTCTTTTTTTCCCAATATGGAATTCGCTTTTACTTGGAGGGGCACAGAGTTGCGTTAGTTAATGCCTCTAATTCATGGCTCCCTATTTCTGGCATTGAGTCCTAGCCCATTAATGTAGGTATGGATTATGCAGTTTTCCCGTGTTTGCTTTTTTTTTATTCTGGCTGCTCTCGTTTTGCTCCCATATCCCAAAGATGTTCTAGTTCTGTTGGCCCAATACATGTTGTAAGTGTGGGCATTTGAGTAAGTATGCTATGTGAGTGTCTTCTGTCTTATCTAGGATTGGCTATTGCATTGTGCCCAATACAGCTGAAATATACCTCTGGCAACCCAGATGTTGAATTATGCAGATTCTATAACTGAATGAATGGAATTATATTTTTACTATTTTGTATTTTTTTAAAGAGAATATTGAAGAAGCTCTTCCTTAATGATTAACTGAAAATCTGGGTTTAATAATTTTATGACATTTCCAGAATATAAGATATCAAATTGTTGAGTTCTGAAAGATAAAAAGAATTTTGTTTGCAGTGTGAGTTGTACAATTTTCGAGTCCATTGCTTTATGAATGGCAGTTTGACAGCTAAAGGTGCATAGTACTTAGTATAGGTAGTCACAACATTTTAGACAACTTTAGAAAACACTGCTTATCAAAATGGATTATAGTAAGTAATTGGACTTCTGTTACTCATATTGTTAAGAATTTGTTAAAATAAGAATGCATCGTGTTAAAATTGTTCATGTACCTGCCTGTAAAGGAGCCTTCATAGCATTCACTGCCCTTTGTTTATATTGTATGCATATTGCATAAACTGTGCATTTTAGCATATATCGTTAACTCTGAAATAAAACTTGAATAAAACTGGTACGATGCAGGTACTGAGTGAAAATATAAGGGTAGTGTTTAACATCCAGACAGTTGATGGTGCCAGATAAGAAAAAGAACTTCAGGTAGGTAAAAAATAAAACATATTGTCTGAGTAGTTAGCTAATGCATTTATGACTTTTCCTTGAGAGCTTAATATTTGACAATGAAAGAAGCTGAAGTCTGATGGTGTTGCCACCTCATATCCAGCCTTGTGTGCTTTCTTTGTGGATTTTAAATATCATGCTTATGTCAGATGGGGTTTCAGCCAGACTCTCTGGTTTCAATGTGATGTCTCAAATCAGGGTTTATGCCTTCTCGATTTTCTTGATTTCATTGTGAGGTAATTTTAAATAAAGTCTTATTCCTCAATTTATGTTTGCATAACTGCTGGGGTAATGGTTCTGAGGATAAGAGCAATTCCCTTTAAATTATAAGGTTTCAGTGCCCATATAACTACATAGATTTTTGTATAGTTGAAGTTGGGTCCATTTTGAGGTGGGTTTTTATGTTTTTTCCCTGTTAGGAAAGGAAAGTGTGAGAAACAAAGGGCACTGTTTTAACAATTATTTGTTAATCTTAGCTGACAGCTAAAACCATCCTTTCTGCATGCCCTTATAATAGCTGTGGGAGACATGAAGGGCCCAGTGTGTGCTATTTTCTTATACTCCATTTCATTATATTTTCAAATACGAGAGTATGCTCTTTAAGGAATGTAGTCATTGTTCATGTTATCAAAGCTAATTTAATTGGTATGAACTTCAAATGATTTTATGATAATATAAAAAACACAAGAAATAGGTAAATACTTAAACATTTTTTAATTTGTCATTTATTCAACTTTTTGCCTGGTTTCCACAAACTGAGAGACATTGCATTGCTATAATAATCTATGAACTCCTGCTATGAAATACTGTATCTTTGAATGGAGTCAGCAGATATTACCATGCTGATTGTCCTATTAATTTTGACTTTATCACAATGTACTAAAAAATTTTGTTACTATTAACAGCCATTAATACTATGAGTTTTGATTTCTTGATTATAGTGCAAGTACAGATACTCTCATGTATTAATACAATGACAACTGATAAACATCCATAATTAACTTACTTTAAACCTTTCTTATTTATGTTAACATTCATTTGTAGCTTTTATTTTTATTTGCTTTACTTGTGTTTTAAAATTATAAATAAAGCAGAATCACACTATTAATGCATGATTGCGTATATATCTCTCTATTATAGAAAAAATCGTGGGGAGGGAGTAACTAGGGGGATGAGACGTGATCTTCTCGGAAGACTATTTGAAGTCCCGCGAGAGACTCTTTAACTTGCTCCCAGCTCTTTAAACAATGACAAGCAAAAAACGCAGAAAGCCAGCAGATGATCCGACCGCTTTTTCTTGTGTGCATTCAGCCGTCCAGTCCTGTTCCACGTCCTACGAGAAAGAGATTTAACCACGCCCGGGGCCAGAAATAAAGGACAAGTATTGTTTTTACAAAAGTTTTAAATTAAAAGTGAAAATAAAGCATATGTAAGAATTTCCATGAATTGTATATCTGGTAAACCAAACCCGGGGGTGGGCGAGCATAGTGAGCAAAGCCCTTAGTTGTGATATAATAACGACTCAAAAAGTCTTGCGAAGAGTTGGGGAATGGCCCCATATAATGTCCTCGACAAAACAATTGAAAAAACTGGCAAAAGGGATCAAAAGTATAGACATTTGACAGATGCGGTTTGAACACAATGGGTTTTTATACAGAATGGTGGCAGGAAATGGGGTTAACAGGAAGTGACATCACAAACAGATGGACGGAAGTGACGTCATCATGGAGGGACCCAGAAGTAATGTCATCATGGTGGAGCCGGAAAGTCACATCATTTAGAGGCACCGGAAGTGACATCATCGGTGGCATATGGATTGGGATTATTTAGTGGAAGCCATCTTGCTTGACCAGAAATATGGATGGTAAGTTATGGTTTATATTCTTTTGTTCTGTTGATGAAGAGAGAGAGTGGCATTAGTATGTTCAGTCAACCCTTTATTCCTTGTATCACTCACTTTAGGGCTTGTTGGCTGTCTCATAAGCGCATGTGTGTGACATGACAAAAAAACCCCGCCCCCCCCCAAGCCTCGTCCTGAGCTGAGAGGTTGTAGATACGAGAGAGGGCATCAACGTTGGCTTGCAGATAACCTTAGTGATAAATGACCTAGAAACTGTAGGGCTGAAGATCTACAACACACCTAGTGCTACAAGGATTCAACTCCCGATGCATGGCCATCCACTGCAAAGCAGCACGGTCTGTGATCAAAATGAACTCCCGTCCCAAAAGGTAATAACTTAATTGAGTCACAGCCCACTGAATCGCCAGAGCCTCCCGCTCCACCACTGCATACCTGGTCTCTCGATCTAGCAGTTTCCGACTGAGGTACATAACGGGGTGTTCAGCACCATCGATGCATTGGCTCAACATGGCACACAGTTCTGTATGCTATGCATCGGTCTGGAGAATAAAAGGGAAACCAAACTTAGGCATTTTCAATATGGGTGCTGACGTAAGGGCCATCACCTAACCACTTTTAAGGTTGCCCTTTTCTTTGTTAGATCAGTTAAGGGCAAAGCTCTCTCAGAAAAACAAGGTACAAACCGGAGGTAATAACCCACTAATTATAAGAAAGACTGTACCTGCCACGTATTTAGCGGACGCGGGCCAATTGAGAATGGTGTCAATTTTGGAACACTTCGGCTTAACTGTACCCCCTCCCACCAGGTAGCCCAAATATTTGGCTTCTTTCAACCCAAACAAACATTTCTTCTGATTAATTCAAAGACCAGTGAGAGTTGGACTCCGCCAGGGCTGCCCTTTGTCACCGATTCTGTTCATAACTTTTATGGACAGAATTTCTAGGCGCAGCCAGGGCGTTGAGGGGGTCCGGTTTGGTGGGCTCAGGATTGGGTTACTGCTTTTTGCAGATGATGTTGTCCTGTTTGCTTCATCAGGCCGTGATCTTCAGCTCTCTCTGGATCGGTTCGCAGCCGAGTGTGAAGCGGCTGGGATGAGAATCAGCACCTCCAAATCCGAGACCATGGTCCTCAGCCGGAAAAGGGTGGAGTGCCCTCTCAGGGTTGGTAGCGAGATCCTGCCCCAAGTGGAGGAGTTCAAGTATCTCGGGGTCTTGTTCACGAGTGAGGGAAGAATGGAGCGTGAGATCGACAGGCGGATCGGTGCGGCATCTGCAGTAATGCGGACGTTGCATCGGTCTGTCGTGGTGAAAAAGGAGCTGAGCCGCAAGGCGAAGCTCTCAATTTACCAGTCGATCTATGTTCCTACCCTCACCTATGGTCATGAGCTATGGGTAGAGACCGAAAGAACGAGATCACGAATACAAGCGGCTGAAATGAGTTTCCTCCGCAGGGTGTCTGGGCTCTCCCTTAAAGATAGGGTGAGAAGCTCAGTCATCCGGGAGGGGCTCAGAGTAGAGCCGCTGTTCCTCCGCATCGAGAGGAGTCAGATGAGGTGGCATGGGCATCTGATCAGGATGCCTCCTGGACGCCTGCCTGGTGAGGTGTTCCAGGCACGTCTAACCGGGAGGAGGCCCCGGGGAAGACCCAGGACACGTTGGAGGGACTATGTCTCTCGACTGGCCTGGGAACGCCTTGGGATTCTCCCGGAAGAGCTAGAAGTGGCCAGGGAGAGGGAAGTCTGGGCATCTCTGCTCAAGCTGCTGCCCCCACGACCCGACCTCGGATAAGCGGGAGACAATGGATGGATGGATGGATAATTCAAAGACCACCTTGTGCTAGTGTAGAGAGAACAGCTGTAACATGTGATATATGTTCCTTTCAGGTGCCAGAATAGATAATTATGTCATCCAACTAGGCAGCAGGCACTGTAGGAATTGTGGGGCGTTAACAATGTATCTACCAGACGCTGGAAGGTCGCTGGTGCCCCGTGCAAACCAAATGGAATGACCGTATATTGCCACTGTCCACTAGGGGTACTAAAAGTGTTTTTTTCCTTGGTGGACTCCGTTAAGGGAATTTGCCAGTACTCTTTCGTCATGTCAAGGGTAGTTAGGAATTGAGCAGTACCCAGCCGTTCGGGAAGTTCATCAACTCGAGGCATCAGATACACATCAAACTTGGAGACCTGATTGAGTCATCGGAAGTTGTTATAAAACCTCCACGACCCATCTGGTTTTGGAACTAAGACAATAGGACTGGACCAAGGGCTGTGGCTCTCCTCATTTACCCTTAGGTCCAACATACATCTAATTTCCAACTCCACTTCCGCTTTCTTTGCCTCAGGAAGTCAATATGGGTGTTCTGTGACCATCACTCCCGGGTCAGTAACGATGTCATGTTCAATTAGGGCAGTGTGAACTGGTTGCTCACTTACCACTTCCGGGATCGACAGGATGGCAGTCTCTAGCTCCTGTTGATGTTTCCATGTCAGATCTGGTCTGAAATGAAGGTGATAATGTTCAATGAAAAGGGAACTAGGCTGGCCGGAGGGGTGATCATTGTCTCTGTCCCTCCACGGGTCCAGCAAATGAATAAGCAGAGCACGGTCCTTCCTAGGAATCTGACGAAGCTGACTCTCTGGACATGAAGTGCAGAATCGTCTGATCTCCTCATTTATAACCTGGCCAATAAAATCTGAACTTAAATTGTTCTAATGTTTTTTCGGTGCCCGAGTCGGCACCTAAGAGGTGGGCATGTGCTAATTCACATACCTGCCTCTGGTAGGTATGGGGAATTAACAGCAATGTCTTGACCTCACCCTCATCTTCTGCCACTCGATACAAGATATCGTTTTCAATCACAAAGTAGGGCATTCGTGGATTGGAATCGTGGGACATTTCTCCATTGACTGAAGCCACTACATTTCTAGCAAATTTTAAGGAATCATTGTTCCATTGCTCCAGTTTAAAGTAGGATGGTGTTAATTTAAACTGATTGTTTAAGTCCTGAATAGGTTCCCTAGCGACCTCAATGGGTGGAGTTTCAGACCACACAGATTCACCGATTGTCGGGGTGACTTCCGGGTTACCTGAAAGATCGTCAGCACCATGACATTGGGTGACCACATGGGTCCTAGTTGCCGTCGTACACGACGTGGAAGCAGCCAGACTTTCTTTATCTATTAACAAGCCCACTTTATTAGAAGGAGTAGTAGTGTTTATACTACTGTTTCTGTCAGACCAGACCCGCCCCAGGATCACTGGATATGGTGGATTGGGTAATACTGCTGCCACCAAGGTTTTCATATTGTTTTCCACCGAGATGACACAGGAGGAGGACCTGTAATAACAGGTTTCCCCATGGATACATCTAAGACTGATCTTTGTTTTTAACCACTGTTGCGATAAAGCATAACTGTGAGCAACAATAGAAATGTTACTTCCGGAATCAAACATAGCGGTTACTTTATAGCCATTTACAATTACTACTCCCACATATACGGGAGAGACAAAGGGTTAACTATAGCATAGTACCTCTCTCCCTTGGCGAGTGAACAATCCATGGGCTTTGTTGTTGGGCAAGCAGGTAAGATATGTCCAACCCCCACCCCCCACACACTTGAAACAGCAGGGGAGGTTAAACGGTTTTTCCTTTTTTCTGAGCCCCTGTGGTTTGTTGGGTGGGCTCAGGAGTAGGTACACGAACCTGTCTGGATAGACGAGATGTTCGTTCCGACTTGTCTGATTTACAGACTGCCCAGTGACGCTCGACCAGTTCAATCAGAGCGTCCATGAAGGTGTACTCGTGCTTGCGGATCTGCTGGGCGAGTTGGTCGGGGAGGCCATTAACAAAATTTTTGCAAGGCTGGAGTTTGATCACTTTTTGGGAGTTGTTAATGTCTGGCCTTGGCTAGCGCCCGACTTTTCACCAGACTTCAAAGGCCTGAGTTCTAAGGGCTGTTTCTGCATCGAATCTCCACTCCCGACATTTTTTCTCCTGCTGTGCTGCTGATACACCATAGCGTTTGTATACCTCCGCCTTTAGCATGTCATAATTAGCGGCCTGCTCCTCAGACTGACTGTAGTAGGCTTTCTGCACTTCCCCTTTCAAGTAGGGTGCCAGGATGTAGGCCCACTCCAACCTCGGCCAGACGTTACGTTTGGTGGTTCTTTAAAAAATGAGAAAGTAAGATTCTATATCATCCCCCTCAGTTAAATAAGTCAGCTGAGGCAGCAATGACTGAGCAGTCTCCGTCCTTCCCGCCGCTGCTGCCCATGCCTCCAACTCCGCCAGTTGAGTCCTCGTCTCCCATCCGGAGGTTTAGTGTCTGCAGCTCGGTCATGATGGTCGAAAGGATGGTGGAAAGATCCTGTTCCTCAGACATCTTTTACTGGAACAATTGTCCTGCCAACTACGCCAATTGTGACATCATAATAAAGACTCAAAGTCTTGCAAAGAGTTGGGGAATGACCCCATATAATGTCCTGGACAAAAGAGTTGAAAAAACTGGCAAAAGGGATCAAAAGTATAGACATTTGACAGATGTGGTTTGAACACAATGGGTTTTTATACAAAATGATGGCAGGAAATGAGGTTAACAGGAAGTGACATCACAAGCAGATAGACGGAAGTGACGTAATCATTGAGGACCGGAAGTGACATCATCGCTGGAATACGGAGCTAGGATTATTGAGTGGAAGCCATTTTGGTTGACCAGAAATATGGATGGTGAGTTATGGTTTATCTTCTTTTGTTCTGTTGATGAAAAGAAAGAGGCATTAGTACATTCAATCAACCCTTTATCCCTTGTAGTATCACTTACCTTAGATTTGTTGGCTGACTCCTAAGCGCATGTGTGTGACAATATACAGTATATGTATTTATGTATCTACCTCTCTAAGTATATACTGTAGTCATATATTTGAGCAGCATGATGGCACAGTGGTAAGTACAGGTGGAGTCCCATTGTAACAAAATTTATGGGATCATAAAAATATTTTGCTATAATGGAATTTTTGTTATAATGAATATAGGGTGTCCGTGGTCACCAGCTATTCGCCATCTCTAACAGCAGCAGTACAAGGTCAGCTCTGTAGCAGCTCTGCTGCGTCTGGTAAACAATAAACCAAGGATAAAGCAATTGGTTGTCCTTTGCAGGATCAGGCTTACCTTGTAATGTTCTTCTCGCATGACATTTAGAACGTTTAACACTGGGCTTTGATCTGCTCTTCCTCGCACTCTCCTGGGGCCTCATGTATAAATGGTGCGTACGCACAGAAATGTTGCGTACGAATGTTTCCACGCTCAAATCGCGATGTATAAAACCTAAACTTGGCGTAAAGCCACGCACATTTCCACGGTAACTCATACCTTGGCATACGCAGTTTCTCCGCTCGGTTTTGCAGACTGGCGGCACCCAGCGTCAAAGCAGTGCTACTGTTCCTGTGTAGTCACCCTTTCTTTCTTAGATCCACATTCCTGACGCGGCTTTATAAATACACTGAAACTAACTGCATATTGTTTATTAGTGTAATGCATCTGATTGTAATTAACCTGTAGCAATATAATGGTCCAGGGAATAGCCATAGTATTCCAAATACCATAACTGCTTTAGCGTTGTTACTCTCACTGCATCTTCTTCTTCTTTCAGATGCTCCCATTAAGGGTTGCCACTGCGGATCATCTTTTTCCATATTACTCTCACTGCACCACTCGGAGTATTTATATCACTGTATCTGAGTGTGAATCACAGCAGCAGCTGATCGGAAAGAGAATTATCGGTATACAGTTTCAAGTACACACTACCTCAACCACGGCAAAAAGCGTCAAAGCCTTTCCTGTACGGACCTCGCGTTTCAGAAACAGTTTCATCCCAAGAACTATAAATGCACTCAGTCAGTCCATCAAGTGCTCCTTGTAGAACTGTTTGTACTTATAAGTACAATTACCTCACTGTAAACTTACACTACAGTTATAATATTACACAACCTGCGCTACTTTATAAAGCGCGTATGATGACAATATCATTTTTAAGATGAAATGCAGCAAAATATGTTGCTTATAGTATACAGATAAAACTTAAACTTCATTTAAATAATTTGCATTGTTAATAATTAAACATGTGAGGACACGGTGCCGCAGCGTATAGCTGGTTCACGGATAGCTCCTGCCTTGCGCTGTATTATTGCTGGTGCTGACGCGACACTGGAAGGATAGACGGATAGAATAATTAAACATGTACTACGAAGATATTTCAGTGTTCCTTAAAAGTTTTGAAGAATCGGCGTTCTAATCTTACAGATGGCTTAACGTCTATTACAGAGCTGATTGTGTGGCGATTGGGTATTTGGAGAAAGAAAAGTACGTTTGAAAGAGACAGTACTTCTGTAATAAATTATTTCATCGAAGGTCGCACATGGCGCAGCAAGCCTCTTGCGTGAGATATGAACAATCACTGCGCCACCGTGTTCCCATGTTTAATAACATGCTTTCATTGCTATCATCATGAAAAAGATATCACGTATACATCTCAGTATTTTACTTATTCAGAGAGCTGTAATATCTCGAATGTAATGGATTCTGTGTCCTGTCGGAGAAAGAGAAAGAACGGAAGCACGTAGTGATTCACACACATAGAGCACATAGAAGATCAAATACAGAACAAAGCATTTAACGTGCTACTTGAGAAACTAGTAAAATAAACGATTTTAAGATGAAGTTTATGATGTTCTACTTTAATGGCAAAATAAACTACATGATTAAAGTGGAAATTTCAAGATTAAAGTTGACATTTCGTGCTTTTTTCCTACTGTGTGCCTATTTGTTTTGTCTGTATCCTAATAAGCTTTCATATGACACTCAGACGGTGGGCTACGACTTGCCTTTTCAAGGCGACTTTGATATGTGATTTCTTTTTTATTTCGGGCACTGTGCGACTTTGTGAACTTGGATCTTTCGAGTTTCTCCGACACTCTGTCACTCGATCAACTTTCTTTTGTTGATTATACCACTGTTTAAACCAACAAATAGTACGTTTTTCCTTTGCCTCCATTTGGTATTCGCTGAAATTCTTATATTTTCCCCTGTGCTTTTCCCATTGTCTTTTCACAGAAGGCTATTTATATTGATTTGCATATTCAAAGAGGCGTAATTCTGGGAGGAGTTGGGGCGGGACAGAAGGCGCGTGCACGTGCGTTACTTTTCACGCTGATCGGGATTTATGTAGTGGAAGAACGTGAAATTTTGCGTGCGCACAGATTCCTGCATCTGGATTTTTCTGTGCGTACGCACATTCCCGCTTTTGTGCTTACGCCATGTTATAGTGTGAGTTCTACGCACGGCGTTATACATGAGGCCCCTGGTCTGTCACAGCGATGATTCAGAGCTGCTGGTGTTCTTCTGAAGATGGGAGCTAAACCAGGGCGATTGCCCCCATGTCACAGCTCCTATCTTGTGTGCTTAAATACTGAAGTAACAGCTACTATTTTGAATGAAGTCTAGAGTCTGTACCTGCCTTCTTTATACAGTAATATAGTACCAGTATTTTCCTTGGAAACCTAGACTCCCCTTCCTGTCACTCATGCAACTCAGTGACACAAGCTTGACAATACCTGTATAAAAACAGCACTTCTTAAACTGCAAAAAACATTTTATTTGAAAATGTTAGATGTTACTTTTTTAATAGAAATGTAGATATGAATGCAGAATGAAAATAACACTTTAGATGTAACTTTTTATTCTTCAGCATAAACTGACGCAGTTTCTCACTTTTTTTGTTCATCACAAAGAAAACTTTGAGAACCGCTATGAAACTCAAATCAGTACAGTATCTGCAAATGACACAACTGCCCATACAGACACTCGGTGGAGCACTAACTCAATTTCTTTTGGTCTAACAAGAAAGAGACAACCTGTTGCAGGGTTTTTCCAAGACTCAGCAAAAGTGTAGGTTGGGAGCATGTGCTGATAAAGCATTGCTACACCCATCACACCATGAACCACCTGGATTGGGACCAGAGTGCAGGCGCGGCTTTAAGTACTTTCTGCATAGTTTTATCTTCGGTGGTTGATTTTGGTTAGAAAAACGTTTATTATGTTGAAATTTACATTTCTTTAAAATGAAACATGTTTAACATGATATTGTATGAATGTTTTCCAAGCCAACAAAAATTGTTCATTCTGAAAAAATTTGTTACTTCGGAAATTGACCTATACTGGTGCTCCATATAACTATTGTCCTATGTAGCAAAATTTATAGGATTAAAGTAGCTCTTAATGTGAATATATGGAAACACTTTTTCTGTAAATATAAAACTTGATACTTTTACACCTGCTTTTGTGAATTGTGAATTTCCCCTTGGGATTAATAAAGTATCTATATCTGTCTGTCTGTCTTTTCTGTGTAGGTTTGAATCAAGTAACTGGTCACTCTTTTTGAAAAGTTTCACTTTCTTCCCATGTTTGCCTGTTTTTCTCCAGATACTCCTCTTCTAATGCCTGTATTCCAAAGACGTGTATTTAGGGTAATTGGTGATTCTGAATTGGATTGGCCCAGTGTTAGTATAAGTGTGAGTCTATGGATAAGTGGGCCCTGTGATGGACAGATGCTTCATTCAGCATTGAGTGAGAATGTATTTCACCCAAGTATTTATAAAGGAAAACAAGTGGAGTGCCTCATGCACACGTAAAAACAAGCTCTTGAGTTTTTAAAGTAGAAGACTCAGACGTGCTTCAAGCCCTCAATACGTTAAAGACGAAAGGCTCTCTGGAACTGAAGGGATTTGACCAATTGTATTGAAAGAAATGAATGATGTCATCTATAAACCCTTATTAGGCATATTTTAGCAGTCTCTTCAAAAAGGAAAAGTACCAGTGGGCTGGAAAGTTGTAAATGTGACTCCAGTCTTCAAGAAGAAAGACAAAATGGATCCTAATAATTATAGACCAATTAATCCTACTTCTGTACCATGCAAAACTATGAAAACTATAATAATAAATAAATGATAAAATTTCCTAAATGAAAATAATACTCTAAATAACAGCCAGCATGGGGCTATGAGAGGAAGGTCTTGGTAAACCAGTCTTTTAGATATTTTTGAGGGAGTAGCTAGAATAGTTGACAAATGTAAAGATTACAACATAATATACTTAATCTTTCAAAAAGCATTTGATATAGTCCCACACCAAAGATTCTGAAACTAGAAGCTGTAGGCATCAGAAGTGGTCTACAAAACTGGTTCTCTAGTTGATTAACCGGCATGAGACAAAGAGTACAGATAAGGGGAGAATTTTCTATGTGGAGTGAGGTCATCAGTAGAGTTCCTCAGGGGTCTGCCCTAAGACCATTACTTTTTCTGATTTTATATTGATATTGATTCTGGTATAATTAGTAAAGTTGTGAAATTTGCAGATGACACTAAAATTTTAGGGATGGCAGACACTAAGGAGGCAGCAAAAAAAACAAAAAGACCTTGACAACCTTCAGAACTAGGTGAACACCTGGAAAATTCAGTTTAATGTGGAAAAGTTCAAAGTGCTACATATGAGCAAAAAGAACATCTATTATAAAAACAAGATTGGAGATTTAGGGGTATAAATCAATACAGCGTTTTCATTGACTAAGCAATTTAAAGAAACAATTATAAAGACAAATAAAATGTTAGGTTATATCATTAAACCTGTTGAATATATGTCAAGGAATGTTATGCTCAAATTATATTCCTCTCCACTGCACCCTGTACTTTCTGTGAAGCAGGAAACAGAATATCAAGAAAGCAGCTGGCCCTGAGTTAGCACCTGTCTTTACTGACATATTTAATATTTTCCTGCAGTTGGGCAAATTTCCAGACTGCTTTAAAGTAACCACTATCATTCCAGTCCCCAAGAAGGATAAAATCCCTAAACTTTATGACTATAGGCCGATTTCTTTGACCTCAGTGGTTATGAAATATTTCCTACCTAAAGTCCATCACTGACCCTCTCCTGGATCCACTTCAGTTTGCATATAGGGCAAATTGTTCAGTGAAGGATGCATTTATGCCTCCACTACATTCTTCAGCTGCTGGACTTGCCTAACACCTATGTAAGGGTCTTGTTTTTGGATTTTTGCTCGGCCTTCAATACCATTGTTCCGCAGTTGCTTCAGAGTAAACTAGTTAGGTGTACCCTATAGTGTCTGCCAGTGGATTATAAGTTTCTTGACAGTTAAAAGGCAGTATGTGAGACTGGGCCCTTAGGTCGGATCCAATGTCAATTGGCATAGGCTCCCCCCAAGACTGTGTTCTTTCACTTGTTCTGTTTTTACTTTATACACATAACCGTAGATTCATGGACAAATCTGTAAAAATCCTAAAGTTTGCAGATGACACAACCATAGTGGGTCTCCTTTCTAATGATGACATGCCTCCCTATTAAAGAGAGATGGGCCGTCTTTTAGAATGGTGTTCTTGTAACAGCTTGGAGCTCAATGCTATTAAGACAGCGCAAATGAGGATTGATTTTCACCAACAGTTCACTACCTGTCCACCTTTGCAAATGAATTGCCAAACTGTGCCTGTGATTCAGTCATTTAAATTCCTGGGAGCTCTTTGACTAATGCATTAAAATGGGACATGCACATCACCTCCGTTATCAAGAAAACCAGGCAGAGATTGTTCTTCCTTTCCAGCTTAAGAAGATTGGTATATCAAGGCGTGTAATGTTAAATTTTTACTCAGCCATCATTCAGAGTATTGTGACTTCCTCCATCACTGTTTGGTTTTCTTCTGCCTCCTCTCTTTCTAAAAGTTTGTTATAGTAGGTGATTTGTTCAGCTGTGAAAGTCATTGGCTGTTGTCTCTCAACATTAAAAGATATGTTCATCGCCAGAGTGAAAAAAAAAGCAGGAAAGATTGCAGCTGACTCCACCCACCCCAGTAGCCATCTTTTCATTAAATTGTCATCACAGAGGAGGTATAGGTCTATTTTGACCCGAACTACATGCCATCTCCACAGCTTCTTTCCTCAAAGTATTCAGATCCTAAATAAACTTACATATGTTTACTCCTGTTTTTTGCAACATACAACTGGTAACTGCACTGTTTGTCTATTTGTAAATATTTCATACTTGTTGAACTTGTACTATTTGATATCTATATTATTTTGTATAGTTTTTCTATTTATTTAAGGGTAGTGTTGAGTATTGTTTTGTAAATGTCTTTGTTCAAGAAACTGTTGTATTTGTATAGTGGTTTGCACAGTGTCAGGTAAATAGTGGGTTGAAATTATGTTGCCTTGAGTTGGTAATGTCTTGTATTCCATGTTTTGCATCCAAACAAAATCAATTCTGGTATGTTTCACATGCTAGCAGTAAAATGATCCTGATATAATGCACTAGTAATACTGCATCTGGAGTATTGTGTGTAGTTCTGGTCATCATGGTTCAAAATACATATAGCAGCACTTGAAGCTGTGCAGAGGAGAGCAACCAAGTGTATCCCAGTACTTAAGGACATGTCCTGCTCTGATGGACTCAGAGAATTAAATCTGTTTAGTCTTGAGCAGAAGAGACTATGTGTGGATCTAGTTACATGTATTTAACATCCTCAAAGGCATTGACAAAGTAGGTAAAGCAACATTCTTTCAGCTTAAGGGTAAATCATATACTTGAGGACAGCAGTGGAAATTAAGGGGAAGTACATTTAAAACTGAAATCACAAAACACTTCTTTATGCAAAGAGTTGTGGAACTCTGGAACAAACTACCAAGATATGTACTTGAAGCAGAAACCTTGACAACCTTTAAGAAGAATCTGGATTAGATATTGGGATAGCTTAGCTATTAACTAAACAAACAGGCTTGATGTACTAAATGCTCTCCTCTCATTTGTCAAATTTGTTATGTTCTGTGTATGTGTAGACTATGAATAAAGAAGTGTCAGGCTTGGCATAAGGTACAAACATAACTTGTCATGTAGTGATATTTACAACAGTAGTATTGTAAAAGCAAAGGGGGTTGTTGCTCAGCGGCAGAGGGGAGAAACAGGAGGCACAAATGTGCTCTTCTAGCAGTTTATGTTTGTAGGTGGCTACATTCAGTAAAACCTAATTTTAAATATGCTTACCTTTTAATAAAATTCAGTATTGTAATTAATTATTCACCAGGATGGATGCTAGGAGCAGCCTCAGCTCAAATACTGTCACCTCCATCAGTTGTTCTGTTGTGCTGCATTTTTACCAATGTGCCACCACATCCAGCCACTGCCTCAGCCTCAATCTCCCTGATACCGCAGCCTTGAGAATGACACAAAAATAATAGTACACCTGTGTCCTCTTCTCTCTCTCTCTGTCCCCTCCCAGTTTAAGTCCACATCCTCTTGTTCTCCCTCTCTGTCCTTCTTCCTAGTTTGATCGCCCTGCTACTAACACCCAGTGCTCCTTTCTATACGTATCAGCCTATTACTCTCATATTCCCTCCCTGTCAGGCTCTAGACAGATTCTACTTGCCCTTTTTAAGCACTCTGCTGATGTTACTGTGAGTGGGGAGGAAAGGAATATCTACCCAGTTATAATTTCTGCTCCCTCCAGAAACCCCACCATATAGTTTTATGTTTGTATGTCAGTGGATCACCTTCTGGGCTTTCATTCCCGCACCAACAAGCACTTGTTTTGTTTTAGTGACTTAAACGGTTAAACAGGACAACCCAGTTGGCGTCCCCACATTCCATATGGGTTCGGTGATTCCCTCACCTGACGACAACATATAAAGGACAGCAACAAACAGCACAAATCATAACATTATGTCAGCTTAGTTTAACATTTTCTCTTCTATAGAAAAAGGCACAGAACTTATTGAGGTATCGATTAATTAGAATTTTTGGTTTTGTTATGATTCATTTTAACCTGGATAATTACAGCACATTGAACCCACTCTCTGTCAAACCACACCACACTGCCACACACACAGTAGTAGAAGGAAGCACACAAGTTTACTATAAAAGATGCCCCATCGGTCTCAGCTTTTAAATCCCGGCTGAAGACTCACTACTTCAGTTTAGCATATCCTGACTAGAGCTGCTGATTAACTGTACAGACTTCATCTCTGTTGTTAGTCATTAGCACTAAAACATAAATAACATGATAGTTATAATTTGTTACTAACTCTCACCTATTCTGTTTCTCTTCTCGGTACTCAAACGTGGCACTTGGTGCCACGGCCCACCTGCCAAGTTGTTTTGCCTGCCTCAGGTAAAATCATCCCTGATGGTTCATCGCAGGAATCGTGCGGTAGAGGGGTCCTTTCATTGGATTGGCTGGACAAGCAATGTTTCAGCTGTGGAATGGCCAAATGGGGGAGGCAGCATGATGGTTGAGGTCTCCAGGACTCTAAACAAATCCAAATCATATTATGTGATATAATCTACTGTTAAATTCTGGTCTGTACTTGTAAACTTTTTATACTGAATTGAGGATTTGTTCTGTTCTGTGTATTGTGTTGTATTGACCCCTTTCTTTTTGATACCCACTGCACGCCCAACCTACCTGGAAAGGGGTCTCTTTTTGAACTGTCTTTCCCAAGGCTTCTTCCATTTTTTTCCCTACAAGGGTTTTTTTGGGAGTTTTTCCTTGTCTTCTTAGAGAGTCAAGAAGGCAGGGCCTGTTAAAGCCCGTTGCGGCACTCCTTGTGTGATTTTGGGCTATACAAAAATAAATTGTATTGTATTGTAAGTTAACAAGCGAAGAACTCCTTGTCTAAAACTGGTATGCAAAATCTGACATTGAACAAGCCACTGTTCATTATAAAGTCTAATGTCTGTGGCAACTAAAAGCAGCAGCACAACAAACATATTCTAGCATTTCCATCAGAGGCACGCAGCTGAGTGGGAGATGTATGTCGCTCTGCGGGATGCCCAAGCTAGCAGCAGCATGAAAATGCCTACTTAACAATAGCGCTGTCATTTCTGAGACCCAAACACTGATCAACTTCGGTGGTGGTAGTGCTTCAAAGCTAATATTCCAAAGCTCAGTAATTTGGTCTAGAAATATCTTTCTGTCCCTGATATACTGTAAGGGCCCCATCAGAGAAGGTCTTTTTGGGGTGTTGTAGGGTTTGCAATAGGGTTGTCATTGTACTGAACTTTCAAACTTCGATACAATACTACAAATGTATTGAAATTCAATACAATTTTCTATACCCAATACAGTATATTATGCAACTCAATTAAAAACTTAATATATAAAATAAATTGCAATTCTGTATGCCTGAAAATTTTTACATTGTTGAAAACAAACAATATAAATTGTAGTTGTAAATGGAAATACTTTAAAGTAGTAGAATATTATGTAAAAGATAAGAGGAAACTTTTGTAAATGATAAAATGCAAAGACGTTTAAATTCGATCAACATTTTTTTATATTGATTAAAAAAACAAATACTGCTACTGATGTAGTACAATGAAGTGTTACAAATGTCATTAAATGTTAATTGAACAAGTATTGCAATCCTTTACAAAAAATATACAACATTACAGATACAAGTAAAACTAACATTAAATAAACATCCATGTGAAAAAAACATTAATGTGGTCTTCTGTAAACATCCATCCGTTATCCAACCCGCTATATCCTAACTTCAGGGTCACAGGGGTCTGGTGGAGCCAATCCCAGCCCAGGCAGGGCGCCAGCCCACCACAGGGCGCACACACTCACACACACACCAAGCGACAATTTAGAATTGCCAATGCACCTAACCTGCATGTCTTTGGACTGTGGGAGGAAACCAGAGCACCCAGAAGAAACCCACGCAGACACGGGGAGAACCAGGGTCTCCTGACTGCGAGGCAGCAGCACTATCCACTGCGCTACCGTTTCTGTAAAAGTAACACACAAACAAGACACTAACATATTTAAAGGCTTTGAATAAATGCAAACAGCGCACATTGCATTTTTGTGTAAATAAACTTTGATGTCTTTGTAACTTCTAAACTTTTTTAAACATTTTATTCAAAGGAAATAACATTCTATATGATCAAGTCTAATTTATACAGCGAAGAAGATAACATTACCTACAATCAAGTCAAACTTAAAACAGAATTCTACCCCAATAACTTCCAAATTTTTTGCAAGAAAGATTAGCATGTCAATGTGCTCTTCCATGAGGTGTGCTATTGTTGAGCTGCAAATGTACCCTGATGTTCTAAGTACATGCTCTGGACCTGTGTTCCAATGTGATGAGTGGTTCCTGGTGTCGGGCAGATTTTAAATAATTAAATCGTGATCTGTGAAATGCAGGCTCAGAACAGGTGCAGGGGTTTGTAACTGGTTTGTACCTGGAACTGAGAAGGACGGCTTCGAGAGCTCTCGGGACAGATAGGGAGGTGTTTGTTTGAACCTCCCAGTGTCACTGAGGTCACATAGGTGGTTTTTACCATTTGATTGTGGGGTTCGGCAAGGGTGTGTTGTTACTCCTACTCTGTTCAATGCTTGCATGGACGGAGGTCATGGGGTCTAGTGGCTGTAGGACATCTGTTGGTGAAGAAGGATTCACTGATCTTGACTTTGCTGACGATTCTGTGATCTTCGTGGAGTCAATGGAGGGGTCTGAGTGTCTGGGCCTGCAAGTGTCCTGGATAAAAAAATAATAACCTCTTCGGCACAGCCATCAGCAGTGTGTTTGTCTGCAGAGAGAGTATTGACCTTGTCAAGAGGTTTGCTTACCTCTGCAGTGATATTGATGTCTCTGGTGACTCTTCTATGAAGTCATTAGACAGATTGGGAGAGCATGGGGGGTTATGAGGTCGCTGCAAAATACTTCCAATATCTATGCAAAAGGAAGAAGTCTTTAGAGTCCTGGTGCTTCATGTATTGCTATATGGTTGCGAGACATGGATACTATCCAGTGACCTGAGATGAAGACTGGACTCCTTCAATACTGAGTCTCTTCGGAGAATCCTTGAGTACCACTGGTTTGACTTTATGTAGAATGAGCAGTTGCCCACAGAGTCCCGAATGAGACACGTTATCTGCATTGTGAGGGAGCATCAGTTACGGCACTACAGCTATGTGGCACGATTCCCTGAGGGTGATCCGGCTCACAGGATCCTCATTGTTGAGAAGCCAAGTGGCTGGACCAGGCCAAGGGGATGCCAGTGTAACACCTGGCTGCAGCAGATTGATGGTCACTTAGATAGACGGGGGGGGGGGGGGGGGGATGGGGGATGGGGGGGTTCCCAACCAGAATCCCAAGCTATTTCGTTGTGTGGTGGGTGTGGCAACGCGCTGTACCAGTGCATGCTCCCCGACCTGACCTGACCTGAATGGTTGAGTCAAATTAATTCAAATTTCAAATGTCACAAACTCCTGGTGCTTTAATTTTCAAAACCTGTTCTTCCATTTTTATTTGTCCCACCTTAAAAGCTTAATGTGTGAAATCAAACTTGTAAATTTTATATTAATCCATTATTTCAGAGCTCCTGTAAAACAGCTTTTGTTGTGCTGTTTTCAATGTTTCTTACATGACTAATCATACTTTATTCTTAATTATGCCTGTGTAAAACTCCAGAGTTAGATAATTACTTGGGCTGTCATCACCTTTAGACAAAACATTTATAACTGTGAGATAGCATTACATTCTTCATCATTCCATTTAAGTATATGATATGTGAGCTTTTACTTATGGGTTATGGTAATGAACACTAGTTCACCTTCATGAACCAAATGAATGAAAAAGGCTTTTTTTCCTGTCTTGCTGACTGTGTGTTTCACCTATTATGCGTTTCTGTTTTGTTAACCTGTAATAATTGGGGGATGTGTTTTGCCTTTGAAATATTGAAACAGCAAATGCATAGTATTTTGGTATTAACAAAAAGAGCCACTCACATCATTGCCAATGTAGATAAACCAAATAGCTACCTCTTTTAAATCTTGGGTCAGTGTTTACTTGCTACAGCTGTTGTTAGTGCTGCCAGTAAATCCACATCCCTCACACCTATATGCTTAACTGTGAATGCACATGATGTGTCATTGAACTGTATACACCAATTAAAAAATTGACAGATGCTTAAATTGATGGACATCTGTAGAAGTGCTTGTTACAATCAGAGAATAAAAGCAAAGCCTCCATTCATTTATTATGTAGGACACTACTGAAAATGATTAATCTTGCTATCTACTCATCTTGTCTTAAAAATGCATAGCGGTATCAGTTAAACAATTACACCTCATCTGATCACTAGCATTATTTTGCTCTTAAAGCACACAATACCTGTTTTTGAACTGAGTCTATAATGGGATGAAAGTGGCAATAATGAGAGCCTATTTGTGTTTTGCTTTATTTTATGACAAGTAGGATTCCTGCAGTCAGGATGTAATGTCAATTAATTTGACTAATTCAAGTTGCATTTTAAATGACAGACAAAAAAAAAAACAAATATCTACCTATTGAATCATGGTGTACCTGTACCCCATGACCTACCACAGGCTAAAAACTGGACCTCATGACAACTTTTAAGCTGCCTACATTTTGGGGACTACACTGTTGGGCAGTAGTAGCACTGCTGCCTTCCAGTAAGAATGCCAGGGTTTGTATCAGGGTCCTTCTTGTGTGGACTTTGCATGTTCTCCACCTATCTGCGTCTGTTTCCCCTGGGTGGTCCAGTTTGCAGTGCAGTACCGACTTTCTGGTACTACTGAACCTGTAAAAAAAGCTAGGACCATTACTTTTTCAAAACTTTAGTATGAACTTTGCCCTGAAGCATATGTTCTTGTGATGTCCGAAGTTGTAGAATTCGATGCCAGTTGTGTGTGGTGTACGTGAGTCAGTGGTCAAGGAATACCTTACAGGATCAAACTAAAGTATAGATAGATAGATAGATAGATAGATAGATAGATAGATAGATAGATAGATAGATAGATAGATAGATAGATAGATAGATAGATAGATAGATAGATAGATAGATAGATAGATAGATAGATAGATAGATAGATAGATAGATAGATCGAACTTTATTTGTCCCTAGGGGGATCTTTGGCTTAAATAAATATTAAATGCATAAATAGGTAGATAAGTATGTAAAAAATAAATATACACACACATTTTGGTCAGAACAGACCAGAATGACTGTAAAGCAAGACAATTCAAAAGAAAGAAAAGTTCTGACTTGACTGTCAAAGTGAGGCATTATTTATTGTTCTTGGTATTAAGGAGCCCCAGTAGTGTTTCTTGACACACGTCTGTGGATTATTTGGTTGGCTGAAAGTAATCAGTGTTAGTGTATCAGAGAAAGCATATGCAGCATTGTTCTTGATGACACTTAGTTTTGCTTTAATTATCTATTTCACTTCGACCTCCAGAGTATATCCTATAACTGAGCTTGCCTTTTTAATTAGCTTTTTAATTATGCGGGCCGTCTTTGGAAGTGATGTTACCAGCCCAGCACACCAACCTTTTTAACCTATACTGTTGCAGTATAAGTGACCTAAATATTTTATATTATTCCTCAATGTTTTAGACAATAAAGATCAACTTAACAGCCAACTAAAGCCAACATCACATTACACAACTTCCAAGTTGGAAGGGATGTCATATTTGACAACAGCAGTTGCTGATCTTGTCACCTGAGCATGTCATATTTAGGATTGCATAGTAAACCAGCACTGAGTAAGTATTGAAAAACCCAATTTTTAAAACAATTAAAACAGTACGGTACCAACTTTTCATTAAATGTGGTGCCAGAAGTAAATGTATATCATTTCATATGTCATATTTTTATTGTGGATGAAGACATCAGGAAGCTACCTTTGTTACTTGTCGCAAAAGAGACAATACGTTTCTGACATAGCCAGCACTTCTCTCAACCACAACCCTCCCCCTCCTGCTTCTGAAACTGATAACAAAAACTACATCTTCGGACTTTGAAGAGGACCATCACCTCCGTCCCAATTACCCCATTCACTCTCCCAAATATTTTTTAAATTGGATCTTGCCTTGGGACTTTGAATAGGGCCATTCATCCATTCCCATGATTGCTGGAGAAGACAAGAAATCGGAGTACGATTATTTGTTCCACTTCAAACACTAATGATAATGAGCAAAATAAGTGCGTGCTTAGGTCACTATAGGAAATGGAGCAAGAAAGAAAAAGAAGTAAGAGATAAAATTAAAGTATAAAAAAGTTATAAATAAGTAATAATAAGTATTAATTTTACATCTTTTGATTCTTGTAGGCTGCAATGCTATACACCTTCAAAGTTAGAAAGCAGTGGAATGAGAGACATTTTTCATATGTTTCATACTAATAATGGTTTCTTCATTAATACTGCTTTTTAAAAAATTGTCCACCAACCTCAGTTTCTGTTGAAAGAGGATTTTGAAAATCATGGGACATGTGTGAAAACTTTCTTTAGTAGTCTGTATTGTAGGAATTGGTTTGGTGACTTCTGCTGAGGCAGTATTCAGTTAGTGTAGATCTACATTTTCTTTGGTTTCCCTAAAGACAATATTAAAGCTTAGTTAGGCTTTATTGTTTTTGTTCATTGGGGAACCAAAGGAATTGGAAAAATCACACTTTGAATACTTTTTATTGTCAGTCTTGTTAATTTTCTTTACAGTATATTCTATACAGTACACATTTTCAAAAGTTCTGTGTCTTTTTAATGGTATCTATACTAATAAAAGGCAAAGCCCTCACTCACTCACTCACTCACTCACTGACTCACTCATCACTAATTGTCCAACTTCCCGTGTAGGTGGAAGGCTGAAATTTGGCAGGCTCATTCCTTACAGCTTACTTACAAAAGTTAGGCAGGTTTCATTTCGAAATTCTATGCGTAACGGTCATAACTGGAACCTCTTTTTTGTCCATATACTGTTATAGACTGCAGCTCGATGGCCGTGGGAGGCGGAGTTGCGTATCGCGTCATCACGCCTCCCACGTAATCACGTGAACTGACTGTGAACGCAGTACGTAGAAAACAAGGAAGAGCCCCAAAGAGTGCTGAAGAAAACATTCATTACACAATTGAGAAGGCAGCGAAACAATAAGAAGCGAGTGAGTGACGCATACAAGCATATTCATAAGTGTAGCTACTGCGGAAACGAAAGCACGGTGTAAACCGTAAGTTTAAATTAAGTTTATAGAAACGCTCCCGCTGCCGTTTGCAATACCATATTCGCGACATACAAGTTTAATGAGAAGACACGAGGTATAAACGAGACTTTGGATCACTTTGTAACAGAGTTAAAATTGCTGTAGCGAGAAACGTTTAAGTGCCGGGTCTTAGCTAACATTAAATAAAGCCGTGGACATCGCAACATCACACAAGAGAGCGGCTCACATGAACTGACTGAACGCAGCACGAGTGATCACTTCGATGAATCAAACCTGTTCAAAAAACACATTACACAATTTATAGAAACGCTCCCGCTGCCGTTTGCAATACCATATTCGCGACATACAAGTTTAATGAGAAGACACAAGGTATAAACGAGACTTTGGATCACTTTGTAACGGAGTTAAAATTGCTGTAGCGAGAAACTTTTCTTAGCTAACATTAAATAAAGCTTTGGACAAGAGCCCCAAAGAGCGCTGAAGAAAACATTCATTACACAATTGAGAAGGCAGCGAAACAATAAGAAGCGAGCGAGTGACGCATACAAGCATATTTGTAAGTGCAGCTACTGCAGAAACAAAGCATGGTGCAGCACGAGTGATCACTTCGATGAATCAAACCTGTTCAAAAAACACATTACACAATTGATAATGTAGGAAAAGAATATGAAGCGACTGACACATACAGACATATTCATGAGTGCAGGTACTTCGGAAACAAAGCACCGTGTAAACCTAAAGTTTAAATTAAGTTCATAGACCTACAAAAGGTTGCCATTGATTTGAGGCAAGATTGCTTTTCTCCTGTACAACTATATGTTGCATTCTCAACAGTAAGCTTGCACGGCTTGGTCATATTATAACCGGAGTGCTGAACTGACAACGTGGTATACAAAGAGAACTATAACAATCGTAATAAACGAACAATAAAACAGCGGAGAACCCGTGGATTAAATAAAAAGGCTGCTTCCTTGGCGAAGCAAGGAAAAAGGATGACCTTATATGGCGTTCGTTTATAAAACAGCGGAGAACCTGTGTAAAGGCTGCTTCACAAAAAAACAGCAGAGCGCCTTATATGAGCAGGCAGTCAGCTAAAGAAGGGAATCAATAAATAACTATAATCGTAATAAACAAACAAAAAATAGCGGAGAATCCGCGGATTACATAAAGGAAATGGGTACCTGAACAGAAAAGTGAGTCTCAAATAGCTACACAATAACTATAACAATCATAATAAACAAACAATTAAACAATACAGAACAGCTAAGCAAGGAGAAAGGACGGCCTTATATGGCGTTCGTTTATAAAACAGCGGAGAGGCTGTGTAAAGGCAGCTTCACAAAAAACAGATCCTTAACAAATTGTTACTGGTATATTTTCCCTCAATTTAAAAAGGTTTTCTTTTCTTCTTAATAAAAATTTAAAAGCAGTACTTCGCCGCTGCGAAGCGCACGGATTTGGCTATATATATACTGTATATATATATGTATGTGAATGTATATATGTATGTCTATATATATATATATATATATATTTACATTTACATTTACATCATTTAGCAGACGCTCTTATCCAGAGCGACTTACAACAGTGCTTAGTAGTCTACGACTGTTCTTCAGTCTTTAAGGCTAGGATTAAATCTGTCATTAAACAAGTTACCGCTGACCAAGTTGTATACAAAACCCTGCTAGAAGAAAATAGTAAGTTAGTACAAATTTTTTTTTTTTTTTTTTTTAAAAATGGGGACTTTAGTCCAAGTGCTGTTGAAAGAAGTGTGTCTTCAGGCGACGTTTGAAGACAGTGAGGGTCTCCGCTGTTCGTACAGCAAGAGGAAGTTCGTTCCACCACTGAGGAGCCAACACTGCAAAGAGTCTTGATGCATGTTGTCCTCTTCTTTTAAGTAAGAGTGGTTCGAGACGTGCAGTGCTTGATGTTCTGAGACAGCGAGAAGTGACACGCTGCTTGACCAGTGCTGATATGTAAGGTGGTGCAGCTCCAGTTTTGGCCTTAAAGGCAAGTGTTAGGGTTTTGAACCTGATGCGGGCAGCCACAGGGAGCCAGTGCAGGTTCCGCAGCAGAGGTGTAGTGTGCGAGAATTTGGGAATATCAAAAACGAGTCTTGCAGCTGCATTCTGGATCAGTTGAAGTGGTCGTGTTGCCTTTAGTGAAAGTCCAGACAGCAGAGAGTTGCAGTAGTCCAGCTTAGAGATGACCAAGGTCTGGACGAGAAGCTGAGTAGCCTCTGTAGTGAGAAAGGGGCGGATTCTCCTAATGTTGTAAAGGAGATATCTGCAGGACCTGGAGAGGTTGCTGATGTGTGGAGAGAAAGACAATTCTTCGTCTAGAGTGACACCAAGACTTCTTGCCGTTTTTGAGGGGACGATAACCGAGTTGTCAAGAGAGATTGCAAGGTCAAGATTCGGAGATGAGTTGCCTCTGATATACAAGAGTTCAGTCTTGCTGGGATTCAACTTGAGGTGGTGGGAAGTCATCCAAGAGGAGATATCAGCAAGGCAGTTTGAGATGCGGGTTGAGACCTGCTGGTCATCGGGTGGAAAGGAGAGAATGAGTTGACTGTCATCCGCATAGCAGTGGTAAGAGAATCCATGTCCAGCTATTACCTTCCCAAGAGAACCTGTGTATAAGGAGAAGAGAAGGGGTCCTAGGACAGAGCCCTGAGGAACACCAGTGGTCAGTCTTCGTGGAGCTGACTGGGAGCCTTGCCAGGCAACCTGGAATGTCCGGTCAGCAAGGTAAGAAGCAAACCATTGCCAGACAATGCTTGAGATCCCAAGACTAGTGAGAGTTTCCAGAAGTATCTGATGGTTGACCGTGTCAAAGGCTGCAGATAGGTCCAGAAGTATGAGGACTGAGGACAGGTTGGTAGATCTGGCTGTGTGAAGGGTTTCAGAGACAGCAAGAAGTGCATATATATATGTGAATGTATATATGTATGTCTATATATATATATGTAGATATGTATATATGTGTATATATATGTAGATATGTATATATATGTAGATATGTAAATATGTATATGTATATATATGTGTCTGTATGTGTGTATATATATATATATATATATACATGTGTGAATGTATGTATGTATGTATGTATGTATATATATATATGTATGTATATGTATATGTGTGTGTGTATGTATGTGTGTATATGTATGTGTATATATATGTTGATATGTGTATATATATATGTATATATATGTGGATGTGTATATGTATATATAGATATGTGTATATGTAGATATGTATATATATGTTTACATAACCTCTTTAACACACTACTTCTCCACTGCGAAGCGCGGGTATTTTGCTAGTATACAATATATGTTTAATTCTTGGTCAGTTCTTATTTTTTATTTTGTACAATAAAGTTGTTTTAAACATAAATTAATTAGATCACCTAACTCAAATCATTATTTTAAAAAACAACTTAAAATTTAATTGTTTAGGAAGACATTTAATTTACCCAGAGATTCTGACCCTTCCTTTCAGTTTACCTCTTTGTCCAGGTAGTCAGGATGATTTGCATTTATATCACAAATTTTGTTATTTATTCAGGGTTTTATTGAAGTATTTCTATTTTTGTATTTTATTGTGTCTGTTATTCTAATTCAAAGCTTTATGTTTCCCGTGTTATCTTTTTTAGTGTTTTATGTTAATGTTATTTTGTATCCAATGTGTATCCAGTCAGTTTTTTTGATTATGGGAAATGTGCTATATAAATAAAATGTATTATTGTTATTACTAATACTTTACTTAATTATAAAATGGTCCTTAAGAAAAGAAACACTACCCACTGTTAACTTAGAAAATTGGGCCAACAGAAGCACCTGAACAGGAGTGCGTCTAATGCACATAGATAAGACCATGACCTCCCTCACATACATCACACAAACAACCCTCTCTTCTGTTTGCGAGGTTCAAAACATGTGTTACTTTTATTACTAGCCACTGCATTATATGCAGCACAAATTTATGAGTATAAATTGCTTGTCAGGTCTCAGGAACACATAATCCATCTCTACAACTTAAGACAATGAAAGAGTGGTGAGTTTCAGGCTACTTGTACTGAGTTGTTGGGTATGTCACACTGCATGACCTCCTGTCATATGACTGCACTCGACTTGCTGAGATTATGTAATTGAAGTCTCTGACTAAAAATCACTGGAAAAAATATTTAATGTGATACAGCCTTAAGACAGAAACTGTGTGTGAAATTGTGTGTTGGTTGAGTTAGCTGAATGAACATTACTGACATGGAAAATGCTCTTTAACATCATGATTTTAAAGTTTTTATAATATTAAAAGGAAAATCAATGTGACCTTTATTTTCCATCATCATTAATGAGAAGGTAAACCAGGGATTTACAGCATTTGGATTCTTCAATATTCTAGAATAAAACAGCACCAGGTCAGAAATCTTAAGTTCTAGAGTGAACTAGTATGGTATCAGCAACAAAATGATTCGTGTGGCTTGCTGTAGAAATTGTGAAGTGGTATATTGAAAAAGCTGAAAGCTGTCAGTTTTAGTAATAACAATAAAAGCTAACCATTCATAATTATAAAGTGGTTGATTATGGAAGTACTATGCAAAAGCACATCTATAAAATAGTGCAGTATTGCATAGATATGTTTCATGTAAGGATCAGCTTGAGGTAAATAAAAATTGTTCTTTGTGAACTTAAATTTTCAGTTGCGTTACTCAGTGAGAAATACGTACTATTATGCAATGTAATTATCTATTCATATGTAGAAATTTTAAAGCATTACAGAGTGCACTTGAAAATGTATTTAATACAGTAACATGGATATTCAAACTATTGAAGTACATGCAATTAATTCATTTATGAAGTGGAACAGATTTGCTGTATTTCGTTCATAACGTCAAGTAAAAAAAATTACTTCAAGAATTGAAGTGTATCATTTTAAATTATGTAGCTTGATTATTAAAAATCATGCCTGTATATCGTGCCCGTATAGTTTTTATTTTTCTTAGCAAGCTAGAAACCACCAATATTTTATAAGTCAAGGTCATGTATGTAGAGGGTCTGACAGGCACACACCCACCTCCCCTCCCTCCAATACCCCAGCCCCCCACCCCACCCCACCCACTGAGGACTGGAAATAATGATGGCCGATACTGGATGGGTGTAAGGTGGGGAAAGGGCCAAGTGGACATGATGGATAGAACAGAGTGCTACACTCATTAGGCTGGGAAATATTGGTGGAGCTTATCAGAGGCACGACCAAGGCAATGGAATGTTGGGACTCAGAGTAAGGTGAAACATGAGCTAGGTTAGGTAAGCTCTGGATAAGAACTGTAATAAAGTAAGATGACCCCATTGCTGGGCTCTCAGTTCACCTGAATTGATTCTGTATGTGCATTGCACAATAAAGCTTGATTCTGCTGCCTATCCTGAGACTCTGAGTGCCTTCTTTGGGCCAAGGGTGCCAATCTCTGCTTCAACATATCCCGTTCCACAAATGTATGAAGTTTGTTCCCACAAGTCCAGTTTATCCTTTGGTTATTGGCTTTTGACAGTGCTTGTTTGGATTTCGTTAATTGTTTTACTATTTGGTTTTTCAGATTTTTAGATATTATACTCTAGCTCTCCTCAAGCCCCTAGAGGTATGGATGAAGAGGGACTAACTCACTAATACCAGTGGGATTAATAAAAGTGTTAATCATAAATGATATGACATGTCTGCAAAGCATCCTCCTGCAGACAACTTGTGCCTATAAGGATGTTTCTTTAAAGTTAACATATTTATCTACCTATTTTCTTTAAAGTTTCTAACTACAAACTGAACACTGACTCACTCTGATTGTTAAAATAATGCACTCATAAAGGGACATAAAGGACATTTGATTTATGATGGCATGTTTTCTGACAGATATTAACAATTCATGCTTGAAGCATTCATTAAAAACTGTCCTGCAGTCTAGTGGAGCAGGAGACCTTGAACTAGCGATAGGATCCACTACTCCAAGCTTAAGTTCTTTCCCAGTGATTGAGCCCAGTATGAAAATACTAAAAAGCAACATTAACAGAGAACATAGCAAAAGAGCCAGAACACCACAAGTTGATATTACAAAGAACCCTCTAGTCAAGACAAAGAATGCATTCTGCTGCAAGCGATGGTCTTTCACTCAAACTTGGAGAAACGTTGTGCAGTATGACACAACATCAAACATCATCTTTAAAGACTTACTGTAGCTTTGTTAAACTATTTCTGTGATAAGACAGGCCTTTCTTTTTCATGTTTGATTGTGACTGTGTCATAAGGTCATCCCTGAGACAGGTAAGCTTCTACTTTTTACAAGCTTTTGAACAAATTAGGAAACAAAGCCTTGATATCTAACTATTTAGCTCTCGCATATACACAGGTGTACATTACGTCAAGGGTGAAATGTCTATGACAAAATGCCAGATTTCAAAAGAAAAATACAAAACTATACAGCTTGTAAATTCAAAAGTTAATAAAACCCATAAACAAACAAAAACCAGTCAGCTTCTTTTGTATTCTTTATTTGTTGGTCTTGCTTGTGTTCCCTGTCTTCTATCCATGCATCCATCCATTCTCTTCCGCTTATCCGAGATCGGGTCGCGGGGGCAGCAGCTTGAGCAGAGATGCCCAGACTTCCCTATCCCCGGCCACTACTTCTAGCTCTTCCGGGGGAATCCCGAGGCGTTCCCAGGCCAGCCAAGAGACATAGTCCCTCCAGCGTGTCCTGGGCCTCCTCCCGGTTAGACGTGCCCGGAACACCTCACCATGGAGGTGTCCAGGAGGCATCCCGATCAGATGCCCGAGCCACCTCATCTGACTCCTCTCGATGCGGAGGAGCAGCGGCTCTAGTCTGAGCCCCTCCCGGATGACTGAGCTTCTCACCCTATCTTTAAGGGAAAGCCCAGACACCCTACGGAGGAAACTCATTTCAGCCGCTTGTATTCGCGATCTTGTTCTTTCGGTCACTACCCATAGCTCATGACCATAGGTGAGGGTAGGAACATAGATCGACTGGTAAATTGAGAGCTTCGCCATGCGGCTCAGCTCCTTTTTCACCACAACAGCCCGATGCAGAGCCCGCATTACTGCAGATGCTGCACCAATCCGCCTGTCGATCTCACGCTACATTCTTTCCTCACTCATGAACAAGATCCCGAGATACTTGAACTCCTCCACTTGGGGCAGGATCCCGCTACCAACCCTGAGGACCATGGTCTCGGATTTGGAGGTGCTGATTCCCATCTCAGCCGCTTCACACTCAGCTGCGAACCGATCCAGAGAGAGCTGAAGATCACGGCCTGATGAAGCAAACAGGACAACATCATCTGCAAAAAGCAGTGACCCAATCCTGAGTCCACCAAGCTGGACCCCCTCAACGCCCTGGCTGCGCCTAGAAATTCTGTCCATAAAAGTTATGAACAGAATCTGTGACAAAGAGCAGCCCTGGCGGAGTCCAACTCTCACTGGAAACGGGTTCGAATTACTGCCGGCAATGCGGACCAAGCTCTGACACCGATCGTACAGGGACTGAACAGCCCTTATCAGGGGGTCCGGTACCCCATACTCTCGGAGTTCCCCCCACAGGATTCCCCGAGGGACAGGGTCGAATGCCTTTTCCAAGTCCACAAAACACATGTAGACTGGTTGGGCAAACTCCCATGCACCCTCCAGGACCCTGCTAAGGGTGTAGAGCTGGTCAACTGTTCCGTGACCAGGACGAAAACCACACTGTTCCTCCTGAATCCGAGGCTCGACTATCCGACGGACCCTCCTCTCCAGAACCCCCGAATAGACTTTTCCAGTGAGGCTAAGAAGTGTGATCCCTCTGTAGTTGGAACACACCCTCCGGTCCCCCTTCTTAAAGAGGGGGACCACCACCCCAGTCTGCCAATCCAGAGGCACTGTCCCTGATGTCCATGCAATGTTGCAGAGACATGTCAACCAAGACAGTCCTACAACATCCAGAGCCTTGAGGAACTCCGGGCGTATCTCATTCACCACCGGGGCCCTGCCACCAAGGAGTTTTTTGACCACCTCGGTGACCTCAGTCCCAGAGATGGGGGAGCCCACCTCCGAGTCCCCAGGCTCTGCTTCCTCATTGGAAGGTATGTTAGTGGGATTGAGGAGGTCTTCGAAGTACTCCCCCCACTGACCCACAACGTCCCGAGTCGAGGTCAGCACTGCACCATCCCCACCATATACAGTGTTGACACTGCGCTGCTTCCCCCTCCTGAGACGCCGGACCGTGGTCGAAGTTCTGCTGGAGGTGGGAGTTGAAGCTACTTCTGACAGGGGGCTCTGCCAGACGTTCCCAGCAGACCCTCACAACACATTTGGGCCTACCAGGCCTGACCTGGCATCCTCCCCCACCATCGAAGCCAACTCACCACCAGTTGGTGATCAGTTGACAGCTCCGCCCCTCTCTTCACCCGAGTGTCCAAGACATGTGGCCGCAAGTCCGACGACACGACCACAAAGTCGATCATCGAACTGAGGCCTAGGGTGCCCTGGTGCCAAGTGCACATATGAACACCCCAATGCTTGAACATGGTGTTCGTTATGGACAATCCGAGACGAGCACAGAAGTCCAATAACAACACACCACTCGGGTTCAGATCGGGGGGGCCATTCCTCCCAATCACGCCCTTCCAAGTCTCACTGTCATTGCCCACGTGAGCATTGAAGTCTCCCAGTAGTACGAGGGAGTCTCCAGAAGGTATGCCCTCTAGCACCCCCTCCAGGGACTCCAAAATGGGTGGGTACTCCTCGGTGCATACGCACAAACAGCAGTTAGGACCCGTCCCCCCACCCGAAGGTGAAGGGAGGCTACCCTCTCGTCCACCGGGGTAAACCCCAATGAACAGGCTGCAAGTCGGGGGGCAATAAGTATACCCACACCCGCTCTGTGCCTCTCACCGGGGGCAACTCCAGAGTGGTAGAGAGACCAGCCCCTCTCAAGGAGATTGGTTCCAGAGTCCAAGCTGTGCGTCGAGGTGAGTCCGACTATATCTAGCCGGAACCTCTCGACCTCGCGCACTAGCTCAGGTTCCTTCCCCTTCAGAGAGGTGACATTCCACGTCCCAAGAGCCAGCTTCTGTAGCCGAGGATCGGACCGCCAAGGTCCCTGCCTTCGGCCACCACCCAACTCACACTGCACCTGACCTCCTTGGCCCCTCCCATAGGTGGTGAGCCCATGGGAAGGTCTTCTATGTTGATGTGTATTCAATGATCATATTTGCATTACTGTTGATTATTTACATCAATAAATTGTATAAAAGTGTCATTTGTGAACCCACACTACAGAGAAAGATAAGGAAAACAGAATAGATGCTTTACTTATTTATCTAATTAATTACTTCCAGTTGCTAAACGAAAAACAATAACTAATTATAGGTTTATTAATATCACGTAATCAAGTCTTCTCACCTTCACTTTCCTACAATGAGGACTGACTGATACATTTTTTTTAAATTTGTCAAGTATGTATAAATGTTGTCCTCAACTAATTAAACTTGCTAAACCACTGTTTTTATTATGACATGTCAGCAATTTGAAAAAAATTACTTCATATTTATTGTGATTTTTTCTGAATGACGTAACTAGGTAAAATGCAAATATAGTAAGCAAAATCAGATACGTTATAACAGCCAAAAGTCAAGAAGACTAAGCAGTAAAACTAATCAACAGGAAGACTAATCAATCTGTTGTTAAGTTCAAAACTAAGAGAGTATTGTCATCAAGTAAAACGTAGCACTGAACAAATTTAACAAAAAGGTCCCAACAAAATCATTTAGAAAGTAAATGAAATGGAGCCCATCATACCAACATCTTAAACAGAGCAATGCCATAATACCATGTCCAGCAACACTGCCATTCACTTGGTAGCATTGTTTCAGTTAACAAAAAAGTTACCACCACAGTAGTAAAGCACATTATTTTTTACCATGCATGTCATCCTTTTACTGATTTGAGGCAGACTATTCAAGAGAGTAAAGGTTTATAAATTTATAGATTCTACAAACTAAAGTGCTATGGTCTGTAGCAATTATTCAGCAATAACACATTTAAAAATAAAAATATTTTAAAACAATAAAATACACATTTAAATTACAATTTTTACATTGTCCACTGTCAAGTGAGAAATACAAAGTGTTTTCATTGTCAGCCAGTGCATTATAAGAATACTAGCCAACCTGCAGCGTTGCATACGCCGCATTATTATGTATTGATGGGTGACCACTTCCTGAACGACAGTTGTCAGTACTTGTAGTCACAGTTGAGAAACACTTTTTTAATGTCTTTTAAACACAGGGGAAACAATGAACATGTGAAACATCCGTAATGTAATAAGCCACCAAGAAAAGTAAAATTGCAACAATGTTATCTACAAAAGTTAAAACAAATTCGAGCCCCGTGTATTTTTTAACTGCCTTGTGGGGTTGTAGTAGTGTTGCTGCTTTGCGGTAAGGAGACTCTGGAAGATTGTGTGTTGGCTTCCCGGTTCCTTCCTGTGTGGATAGTGCTTTGAATACTGAGAACACCGCTATATCAATGTAACGAAGTATTATTATTCCTATGTGTCCAGCGCGCGGGCGCGTCTGTCTGTCTGTGTGTGTGTGTGTCACACGCTCTTGCTCTCTCGCTGCACGTGGTCTTGTAGGCAAACGCCGCAAAAATAATATATTGATAGCTGAACACTTCCGGAAAGATACAGTTGTCTCAAAGGAGAGAAAAAAATGAACATTTGCAAAATCCGTAATGGTGCTTTCAGTAAGTACAATGCACACGCGTTTAATTTGTCGGTTGCCAGCCGACCGCCGTTGCACGGTCATTCAGCGATTCAGTTCTGAGACAAACATGCCTCTTCTTACCTGGTCCTCCCCCGTCCACCTTTGTTCTCTAAGCTTACACACCCCCTGATCATGTGCCCGCTTGCAAGAGCAACTCATGGAGACCCGCCCACCAACATTAAGACCATGGCGTAGTTGAGAAACACTTTTTTAATATCTTTTAAGCACAGGGGAAATAATGTACATGTGAAACATCCGTAATGTAATAAGCCACCAAGAAAAGTAACATGCTATGCTATGTTATGCACAGAAGTGAAAACAAATTCAAGCCCGGTGTATTTTTTAATTGCCTTGTGGGGCTGTAGTAGTGTTGCTGGTTTGCAGTAAGGAGACTCTGGAAGATTGTGTGTTCGCTTCCCAGTTCCTTCCTGTGTGGATAGCACTTTGAATACTGAGAACACCGGTATATCAATGTAACGAAGTATTATTATTCCTATGTGTCCATCGCGCTCTCTCTCCCACGCGCACGCGCGTGCCTGTATGTGTGTGTGTGTCACACGCTCTCGCTCTCTCTCTCACTCGCTCGCTGCACGTGGTGCTGCAGGCAAACGCCGCAAAAATAATATATTGATTGCTGAACACTTCTGGAAAGACACAGTTGTCTAAAAGGAGGGGAAAAAATGAGCATTTGCAAAATCCGTAACGCTGCTTTCAGTAAGTACAATGCACACGCGTTTAATTTGTCGGCCAGTTTTTGCCAGCCGACCGTCGTCACACGGTCATTCAGCGATTCAGTTTCGCGACAAACATGCCTCTTCTTACCTGGTCCTCCACCCTCTAAGCTTACACACCCCCTGGTCATGTGCCCGCTCGCAAGAGCAACTCACGGAGCCCCGGCCACCAACTTTAAGACCATTGGATAAAGCAGGTGAGACGCTAATGAAACAGAGGCACAGGGCTTATTGATTTTTAAAGACTGCTTCCTTAATTGTGTTTTGAGAGGAAAACATACAATTGTCCGTGACTTACAATTGGAGGACCGCCGACGCTAATGAAACAGAGGCACAAGGCGTATTGGTTTTTAAAGACTGCTTACTTCATTGTGTTTTAACCTCAGTTGTAAAGGATTGTTTTAAGGATCTCATGGGATACCCCTCGCAAACCGTTTTACACGCTGCATATGGCGATTCACCACCGCAAGAAACATGCCTCTATGAACAGTCAACGTGGCTCGGAGGTGCATGTGGCCTCTACGACAGATGAATATAAATGACGCCGTTTTTTCTTTGTTGTCGCGTCCGAGTTGGTGGGTGTGGCTCTGCGAGTTGTCGTCACATCCAATGGTCTTAAGAGTTGGTGGGCGTGGCTCCTTCCTACGTGCGCCATGGGTGTCTTACTTGTCGGCGGCTTAGTGAATCCACGCCCCTTCCGGCGTGCTTTCCATGGTTGGCTACTTGTCTTCTGACTTAGTGAATTATATATATAGATTAACAGAGTAGTGATAATAACACTTAAAGCAAGCTTCAGTTTAAAGGACCTTATAGCCAAAACATGTGAAGCAGAGAGCTGTTGGTGAGAATGAAAGGAAAATTCAGCTATTTATTAATTGTTTAGTAAAACAGGGAGCAGTAATGTTTAGAAATTTTAAGTCATTTTTGTAAGTCATTATTTGAATATAGACTGTTCAAGTAGCTCATTTATGATTTTACCCTTTGCCTGATGGCATCCACAACCCTGAAATGGATTTCTTAGGTATGAAAAGGGTCAGACTGTAGTTTAATAATAATATGTTTTTTTCATATTATAATGTAAAAATCTATAATTTTGAAAATGCTTTTTTCCATGCTTGTGCTTTTATACACTATTTAAATAAATACTAAAGGTTGTGTTCTGTTTCTGAGTTGTGCATTGTCGCTTAGAGAGTGCACATAAAAACTTAAATAAATGTGACACTTGAAAACAAAATCCTTCAAGAAAATGGGATGCTCTCTGTGCACAAAGTATCAAGATCAAAGAGAAAGCCAAGCAAAGAACACTTTACACTACCTGTAATGCTTATATGAAATGCAGTCAAAACCTCCCGTTACTGCTTAGACACGTTAGATGCATCCATTCATTTTTTTTTCCTAGCTATGCTTCTTTTTGCTGCTAGAGGTCAGAAGACATATTATGACTACCAATCTCCCTTTTATATAAATCAAGGCACTATGAGTTAGTATGTGTCTCAAATGAAACAACTGAAAGTAGTGAATGCATTTTAGTGATCATTAAATAATACATCATTATTGTAATTATTTATTTTATTTATTTACAGCAATAAGGAAAATTCAGTAAAAGTGATTTTGAGTGTTTATTGGGAAGCTACTACAGTACATTAACAAACAATACAGAGCACAATATTAAAAACAAAAGCACCAGAAGTTAGGCCAATACTGTGGAAAAAAATCAAACAAGATGTTAACAGATGGTCTACTCTCCATCTTACCTTAGCAGGGAGAATTAATTCTGTTAAAATGAACGGACTCCCTTTTTAAAAAAAAATCGCAAGAATACTTTAATATTATTTTAGAATAAGCCTGCTGGTCCGTCCTTCTATTGACATTCTAATGTTATTAATGGTATTATCATTTCTCCGAAAAAGAGGTGTTTTTTCCTTTTTTACTGGTGTCTCTTTTCTCTTTCTTTTGGGGTGGGGGATTGATTCTAATTTTGCTTTTTTTCTGTTTTTCATTTGCTTTTATTGTATTTAAATAATTGTATATTAATTTATTTGTATTGTATTTAAGTAATTTATTGTATCTGTATGCTATTATTTGTTTGATTAATAGACTGCTGTTGTATTAGTTTTCAATTTTAAAAAAGTGTAGGAGGTAGACAGGGTGTGCAGGAGAATGCAATATATGTGTCCTGAATATACAGCATTTCTTAATTATGCCTTTATTGATTCAGCTGAGAATTAATATGCAGACTTAGTGTAAATACATTTGAGGCAGGTAAATGAGTATGGCTGATAATGACAAGACTTGTTAAAAAACATGATTTTATTACTGTTATAATAATAAATGGAAAATCAGAAGTGTAGCACTTATTTTCCATTGTCATTTATGAGAAATAAAAGCAGCTTTGTCTTGCTGCAATAAGTTAGGAATCTCTGGTTCAAGAGTGAACCAGAACAGGATCAGCAGCAGATCGATACTTTTAAGGTTCCAGAGAAGCGTTTATAAATGTGTTCTTAATTTTTTTTTATTCCCGTTCTCTGCTTTTACATCTACAGTTGCACTGTCATAAAGTACTGCTCTGCCATAAAAAAGTATGTTGGGCCGACATTCACTGTAGACAGTGTGGCGATCCCGGCTAGGACGCCTAGAAAGGAGTAAGATGGGGGAAAGCAGGTACAGCAGGACACTACCTCCCACAATAAGCCAGTTGGAGATGCCCTGCAGCATCACGGCACCCCAGATTTCCGAAGGGCACCACGGGAGTTGGAGTTCGGCTTCACAGCCCTGTTGGGCCTGGGGGTGCCGCCAAGAGATGCTGCAGGGGGGCTCAAGAATCTGTACTTTCCGTATAGCCCGGAAGTACTCCTGAGTTACAGGGACGGAACCACAGAAGTACTTCCGGGCTGAAGAAATCAACAAGTCTCCATCTTACCCGGAAGTGCAGACAAGTCATGTGGCCGGAATGACAGAAGCACTTCCAGGTCAAAGACTATTTTTAAGGACTGGTGGAGACTCACCAGGCGAACTGGAGTTGGGAGGTAGTAGGACAGAGCTTGCTGGGAGGTGTGGAGGAAAGATTTGTGTGATTTATAGTATTGTTATATTAGTTACTTGCCTGTTAATGGTGGTGGAAGTGCTTTTGGGCACTATTACAAGAAGAAAGAAAATATAAGACCTTCTTGGTGCTTTTACCCTGTGTCAGTGTCTGTCTGTTGGGTCTAATGGGGCAACAGTGACTCCTGATGTTCACAATAGACTCCATATAATAAATAAAACATAATACCACGCTAATGTTTTTATAACACTTGCAATTAGTAACATTTTAACCAGTTACAGTATTTTGAGCTTACCAACTTTATGAACATTTATTTTATTGTATGGCTAATTGTCAAATGAATAAGACAGAAAAAGTATTTTACCAAAGTTTATTAGGTGTAGTTTTAATTACACATTTCTTTGTAGAACGTAAGGGTGCATTTGTGTTTTACAGATATAATATACAATTAAGGAACACTGGGTATATTGTGCATATACTGTAGTTCTAGCTGTTGCACTTATATAATAGCTTAAACTTTGTTTTTACTGTTTTGCATTATGATGTTCTGTGTTTCTGTTGAAGAGAGTGAATTTTGCCTCATTGATTAATAAAATACTACCCACCCAACTATTGCTTATTAATGCATATTCTTTATCTGTACTACATCCCTTTAAATTATTAAATAACGCAAACATTTCTGAAAGTGTCACTCTTTGTGGTTTAATGTTTATTCATTATTTACATTTACTGCAAAGGCTTAGTTGTAATGTTTACTTTTAATATATATTTTATGAGTTCCTTTTCTTTTATAGGTACACAGTGGTGAAAATTTGTTGGCCAACCACAATATGAATCCTCAGTACCAGATGCACTCATATTACTCAGCAGCTTCTTATCTTGGGCAGAGTATTGGTTCATCCTCTCACATCCGTCAATTAATGGCCATGGATGAAAGCCCCACATACACAGAACCAAAGATGAGCAGTAAGTAAAATACTTCACTCCTCAAAGGACCATCAGTTTTTATAAAGATTTTATCAAGAGCACAGACGAGTACATCAGGAGGTGGCCTGTTCCAATTTGTGCATTAAATAAAAAAATGTAAAACAAAAAATAATATTCACTGATGCTTTTTACACTGTTTAAAACTGAGATCATGTCTGTCTGTTCAGGTATTCCATCTTTTTTTTCACAATTGAAGCAACGAGTGAGTGAAATATGAATTTCACATATAAATAAACATTAAGCATAAGTCCCTCTTAGTTTAAAAATTCAAAATAAATGATGGGAATGTAATCTGTATAAAAATTATTTCTTTAGATAAATATTTATACATTATTTGTGTTAAATATTAAGCTTTATAGTTAATGTATTTTAGCCGTGACATTTATTAGGGATCAACAAGAATGACCAAATATTCCAGTTTTCATTTCCCAAAAAATGCTCCTATATAAAAACTGAAATGATTTACTTTGCAATTTAATGACCTAGGCCTTAAGAATTTTGTGTAAAAGTCTCTATTTTACCTTTAGATTGCTGAGATATTTCTTGTAACAGGCTTTCTCTTTTGGAAGGGGCCGTTACAGTTCATGTAATAACTTTTTTTCTAAAGCAAAAAAAAAAAATGCTATGAAGTGACTAAATGATATGGGGCATAATGACCTAAGCCTGTGTTAACACAAAATAACATGGTTACACATTTTTGTGGTAGTAGTAACATGCTTTCCTCTTCACTCTTTTTGCATTTGTAATCAACCTGGTGTGTCAACTTTGTAACATATTTTACTCTTATTTTTTTTTTTTTAAATCCTTATTATCTGTAGGAAAATAAAGCATTCAAGAAGTGACAAGGATTATAAGTACAGCAATAGTAGATGCCATATATTGGAAAATATTTTGGATTGATAAATGGAGATAACTGCATGGATGACTTTCATAGATTCACGTGTTCACAAAAAGTCTCAAAGTCAAATTGAAAAACTGCTAACTGACTGGCTGTCACCTCTAAGTTGCTGGACAAAAACTGTAAAGTGGGTTGCTTCTTTAGAATTTTTTCTGAAAACAAGTGTTGCTTCTTGGAAGACAAGAATAGACTTTTACAAGAAGGGTCTGTTCAAAGGTGCTTAGAAAAATACAAAGATGAATAGCTGCTTTAGTAAGTAAGTACAAAAAGTGGCATTTAGAGGAGGAGGTCTTGCTGGTTAGTTATATTTTACATTGGGTAAACCATCGAATGAGGTTTACAATTTAGACGTGCATTTCTGCACTGTCAATGAAAATCAGCAGTTCCAAAAGTATAAAAGGACTGGAAGATGCCAGAAACATGACTTGAACCATGAAGTCAGAATAACTTATTTTCCAGTGATACCCCATGCCTCATTAACCTCTTTTGTAAAGTGACATTCTAATGTTAGCAAGCTATTTTTTAAAAATTTATAGAAGATGGTTAACTTTAGAATGCAATTTTGTGTGGGCAAATGCATAAGCACCATGTTTGTGAAGAAATAAATGTCCACTTGAAAAATATCAAACTTATCCTTTAACTTATTTTTTTATTTTGCATTAATTTAATACTGCGGTGGGCTGGTGCCCTGTCCAGGGATTTGTTCCTGCTTTGTGCCCTGTGTTGGCTAGGATTGGCTCCAGCAGACCCCCGTGACCCTCTGTTAGGATATAGCGGGTTGGATAATGGATGGATGGATGGATTAATTTAATATTTATTTTAATTTCCTTCTGTTTTTACAGTGGCCTTTTGTTTACTGCAATAGATTATTATGCGTTGCTATGATGGGGTGAGAGACTATAGATGTCATGATACTTTGCATGTGTAATGTCACTCAAATAAAAATATTTATTTTTAGATTGTGAAACTTTTTAGTGTGTGTTGTGTAGCACCAGATATAAAGGAAGTTGAGAGAATAGAGAAGGACTTTGGAAGATACAGGATTAAAGATAAATAGGAAGAAGACAGAATATATGAGGTTTAATGACAATCAGGATTAAGAAGTTAGCCTGCAGGGAGAGCTATTGGAAAGAATGGATAAATTTAAATATTTAAGATCAATGGTAGACCAAGATGGAAAATTAGATGCAGTGAAAACGCATAGAGTGCAGTGTGGATGGAGAAATTGGAAGAGGTTATCAGAAGTATGTGATTAAAGAATTAAAGTGAATGTTAAGACAGTGGTAAGACCAGCAGTGATGTATGGAACTAAAGACATTGATAATAAAAGGAATGAAGGAGAAGAAGGTAGATGTGGCAGAAATGAGAATGTGGAGATGGATGTGTGGAGTTACAAAAAAAGAACAGAATAAATGAAACAATCAGAAGTACAAGAAAAGCGGGAGAGATGTCAAAGAAAGTACGGGAAGTAGGTTGAAGTAGTATGGACATGTGATGAGGAGAGACAATGAATATGTGGGCAAAAGGTTGATGTAAATGGAAGTACAAGGGAAGAGAAAGTGAGGGATGCCAAAGCCGTGGTGGATATATAAAGTAAAAGGAAATCTGTAGGAAAAGGGTCTGAAAGTCATGTCTATCTGGATGGAACAACTCAGCCCCCATAGACTAATTTTGTTAAAATGTGGCACACTTCGTTGAAATATCTTGAACATATTGTGCTGTACACAGTTTTAAAATTTCAGAATCTCCCTTTGAAAAATGTTGGCATATTTGCAGACTCATCTAACTTAAAACAGATAAACGTTCTGTGCAACTTAGTTCACTGTTTCAGTTTTATCTTGACAGCGGTTACACCAACTTGTATATTGTCCTCTTTTTCACCTCCGATAGTCACTGCTGCTGACAAACAGATCCCCAATACAAATTGAGAAAAACCTACCTAGAGTAGGAAGTCACTCACTGGCTATTTGTGTGCAGAGGACTGCAGTCGTCTTTTCATCAACTCTATTTTGTGTGCACTGACACTTCTGCACACATCTTCCTTCTCCCAATGTTTTTATTAGTAGCAGGTAAGTTAAATAAAAAACAAGCAACGAAAAAAAGTGTTATCTGCATATAAATGAAGTACTCTGTGGCTTGCACCATTGTGCACAGAGCAAATAAACATGTGGTCAGTATTATTTTCCTTACACCAAACCAAGCTCACATGTCCATTATCTACAGATTACAATGATTTACTATTTCACTGTCAACTATAATTTACTAGGATGACCAGACATCCAGTTAACAGGGACAGTCCTTACTTCACACAATGCATCCCGATAAATAATTACAGAATATCAAAATGTTTTCACAGGTTGCCCATCTAATCAAACATCTTCACTATATAAACCATAAACAAATATACACCTTGGGTGCAAATATAATGTTTGTTATAATGAAATACCTTTCAATAGGCTTCTTCTTAATAATAAACCCAAGTACAACTCTCTTTTCCCATTTTCTTTCTTTTTCCACACCTCCAGGTGAGTATTGTCCTTCTTCTACCTGACTCCAACTCACCTGGAAGAGGTTGAGCATCTTCTTTTATCTTAGACCCAAGAGTACATCCAGCACTAGGACATAGCCCGTTGTAAGTACTTCCAGGTCAAACAGAAGTCATAAAAGTAGAGATCACGAATCACCACAGCACACTCTGGTGGCAACCCCGGAACCCAGCAAGGGTGCCCCATGGGACTACAGATCTCAGCAAGCCTTGATAGTGTCCATACTGGTAGAGCTGCTCTGGGATACTGCCTCCTTATGTGTCAGGGGAAGCATGTAGCCCTGAATAGTGGTTCCCCCCTATTCTTCCATCACACTGGCCTTCTGACCGGGTATTGTTCCTCGGTCCAACCCTGGTAGGACAGGGGTAGGCAACGTCGGTCCTGGTGAGCCGCAGTATGTGCAGGTTTTTGTTCCAACCCAGTTCCTTAACGAGAACTCAATTATTGCTGATGAAGCACATATTGCTTAAGTGACATTTTGATGCTTCATTTTAGTGGTCTCGCTTGTTAAGGTTCTCCAACCTTAATTGCTTATTTCAATCTTAAACTGCTGCATTCAGTGTTTTAATTGCTCCTTATTAGCAATAAGATGTAAAAGACAAAGCAACCAGCAGTTCTCCAGCTAGCTTTTTTCCAATTACATCTGTGTGTGTTCATCATGCACGGTTTGATTTAATAAAACACTTAATAGAAAAATGTGACAGACTGAAAATGATCTGTTTTAGGCTTCAAATCATTTGGATGATATCCTTGGAAAGGAAAAAAATCTACGATATAAAAGCCTTACATTGCACAGACTAACAAGCCATAAAATTAAATAAGGTCTGAGATTGGCAATGATTGGTTTCTAATTAAGCAATTGGGTTGGAATGAAAACCTGTAGCCACTGCGGCTCACCAGGACCGACGTTGCCTACCCCTGTGCTAGGACACCATCATACCCTCTTCCAGACTGGCATCTTCTGCTAATTTTCTGGCTAAGGCAGGGAACATCCTACCTTTCTTCTGGTACCTCTGAAGGGCTGGCTTTCCAACCAAGTAAGGAACCTTTCCCCCTCCTGGCTGGGTCGCCTTCCCATGCACGCCATCCATCACAATATGTATATCAAAACTATGATGGTGAAAGCTTAACTAAGAACTTGTGTTAAATTTGACCTAAAAGCAAAGAAATCATACAGTACTGCCGTTTATTTGTGTTCACATAAAGCACAGTGTGGAATCCTATGTGGATCCCTTGTTTTGTTTTTTTTTAATTGCTTGTTACCTGAACCCTCATTATTAATGATATCATAAACCAGGCATTATATGAATGAGGATGGGCTTTATGTGTGGGCATATGTGCTACACAAGTGTCCCATTTGGGGACTTTAAAAATCTGGTCACCCTATAATTTACCATCAGATTGCCACATTCACCTAATATCCATAGTGGTCACTTGTAATAAAGTTTCCCTTTAAACATTTGTCATTACTGAATAGCTTGCAAATCCCATCTCATGAAAATTACTACAGCTGGACATTCTCAAGCAAAGAGGGAATTAATTACAAAGGTTTTTATTTTTATTTATTTTGGTTATGTTAATTGACAATTTCAAATTGTCACTAAGTGTGTATATGGTGCATTTGCTTGTGTGTGAGAGTTGTCTTTGTGATGGACTAGAGTCCTGTCCAGGCCAATTTACCCAGTTCTGGGGAGGTAGCGTTTGGTCCCACAATCCTGAAATGGATTGAGAAGGCTGTAGAACCTACCTACTGAACTCTGTCTGTTGAGGGCTTTGGTGCCTGCATATACCCTTGAATGCACCTGAATGTTATACCATGAGTACATTTTCTAACTTGTTTATGTTATTTTGTGGAACGCACCGTGATTTTTCTAGCACTGATCTTCTTGCTAGTCAGATGCTCACTTACCTTGTCATGTCATCACATAGCTTCCATTTAAGGTAGCAGCACCATAAGAAAAATGTCCTAGTTTAGGGATTAATTCGATCTATGACATAATTAGGGCTTAGAATTCTAGTTATTGTGAGGATCTATTTTGATTTTTTACTTTCTCACATACATACAAAGTATAGGAATCATGAAAAAATTCAACCTCGAGATTTTGATGAATCTTGACATTTTAGACCTTCCAGAGTCCAAAAATACCATGTATAGAGAAAGTATAGGAATTGTGAAAAAATTCAACCTCGAGATTTTGATGAATGTTGAAGTTTTAGACCTTCCTGAGTCCGAAAATACCACTTTTGACCTAGGTCAATGAGATTTTGTACACCTGCTTTATATCAAAAATAAGGAATCCTATCAACTTTTGGGCCACATCTGGCAACCGGAAGTGGTACTTTAACTGAATACTATCACAAATTATCTAGTAAACAATGGTTATAATTGCAGGTAGATGATTCAAATTTTGTATAGATACTTATAATGATAAAAAGCAAACAGATATAAAATTTGAGAAAAATCACTCAACCAGAAGTAGTATTTTATTTAAAACAACCATCTGAATTTTTTGTATCATGGAAATATAAATGTGTATACAATATTTAAAAAACTGTATTCAATATAACACATATTCTTTCAATACCTATTATTAATTTTATTTTAATTAATACATCATCAGTTTAATAATATCGTGTAAACATTGAACATGCCGTTTAAATATAAAGATGTAATGGGAGCAATAAGCTGCTACATCCCCATCGTGTTCCTGGTAATACATTTCATTTTATGAATTTTTTTTATTTTCTGCAATCATTATCATAATTAAATGTAACTAAATGCAATTTTACCTATAGCAACTTATTGCAACAAATATTATATAATACTAACACTTTTTCTATGTTTTTACGTGACTATAACTATATAGCATGCCTATGTTGATCAAACACAGGAAGCTCTGCAGTCTACTTGTGACTTTATGCTGTATTTAAGTAAACAAATATAGGTAAACAACATTCGATGTGGCTTTTATATAAGTAACATAAATGTTTTTTATATTAAGATCATCAAAAAACATAATCACAAACAGAACTTTGCACAATACCTTGGTGAGCTCTGTAGGCCCAGCTGTTTCATTGAAGGAGATGTGTGTGGCAGATTCACTGGCAGGATGATGCCCAACCTTTTGCTGCATCCAAATGGTGCCATCTTTCGCCTTTGTGGCTGATGCAACTGTGTTGTTCTTATGTGTGACTGGATGTTTCTTGTGGGGAGGGTTTCTGTTCTCTTTCTCCGATGTAGAACCCTCATCTTCATCTGAGTTCACCTCTGTTATACTACCAGTACATCTTTTAGTGTCAGATCAGGGGGAAGTATGAACGTGACTGAGAGAATAAAACTGAATAATTAAAAAAAAAAACTTTAAAAGTACCATAAATTTACACCGGCTGTCACAGACTCAAATCAAATGTTTTTATTCTATAATAGTAACAGTAAGAGCAGCTCACTACTCAAAATGGCAAATGCAGGAAGGACCCAGAATCAAACCCGCAACCTCTTGATTATGAGGCAGCAGTTCTTACCTCTGCACCAGCTAAGCGGACATATCAGCAATATACCCTGACCCAATTTATTTTTCTTTGGTTATATTCTTAAATAAAAGCACACTTGTATTGTTGTACTTGTACCTTTTGTGATTGTTTCATATTTGGACTTCAGTCTTCACACATTACGCACTTCATGTCTACATTTTGTCATTAGTACTATAACATGAAAATATTTTCTGTTTAAGTTATGTGTTCAGCATTTCTTGCCTCACATTTCTTGTCATCCTACATTTCCACAGATCGTTGTAGACACAGAACACACATGAAATGCTTATGTTCCAAATAGAGATATATTACTTACCTTATACAATTGCAAAACAAAGATGCAGATGAGGAAGTGCGAGGGAATGTAAGGTGGCCGGGCATTATGACTTTTTTGTAGGCTTCAGGGATTCTAGTGTTAAATCTACATTACAGTGGGATTGTAAAGAAGACACATAGTTCTTTTCAAGAAAGCAAAGTGATATTTACTGTAGGGTACTATCTCGTAGATGGTATTCCTTTAATATTTGTTGATTTCTTTTAGTGATGCTTTGCTAATTGGTAATCTGGTGATTCATGTTATTCTAATTTCTTTGTAGTGAATCAACTATGTAATTTACAAAGATTTCCTAATTCACACAAGAACTCACAGTATGCATGCAGGGATCTGAATTCAACACACAATGGTGTATACCTGTTTTAAAAAAAAAAATTATTTTCTCATTGAACTTTGCTTACCTCGCCTGTTCGGAAGCAATTTATGCTTACCAAAGACGAAACGCATACAGTATGCAATGTATGGAAGGTGGAATTGCTATACAAGAGGTAAACAATAAAATTGTTTCAAAATGACATCATCCTTCCTTCAAAATAAATGATCTAAATGCTAATCAGATTACTGAGAAAGCTGTTAGTGCACAAAGTAGTAACACATCTACATCAACACCAAAAACAATATATTAAACAAAGCTGCCAAAGAATTGTGCTGTGTCGAAAGCAATTATGGAATCTGTGGTCAAATATTTTGTGAGTGATGTGACGATCTTTGCCAAGGTTTCCTTGCTGTAAATGTAGCAACATCCATTTACCTGACATTTTACCTGTCTCTTTAATTAGCAGTAACGGGGAGTTAGAGTTGTATGTTCTGCAGACATATTTAATGGCAGAATCATACACATGGTTGAACATATCGACTTCCTATCAGGCGCCGTCGTGAGTGGCAGCCATTCCAGCAGCTCTGTGTATGACTTTATTTTTCTACCTTTATCTCTATTTCACTGTTCACTCCTACCACTTTCTTTTATGTGGACTCATTCCCTGGACACTTTTTACTACGGACATGGATTTTTACACACCGAGACTCGTCTATTCAAGTAGACAACTTCAAGAGCTGAGAACAAATGCCCGCGCTGGTGTGGTTCCCTATTTACCTGACGAGGCAAGAAGGCGGTATCGCGGCAGCAGAGCCGATGCTAAGAAGAAAGCCAAGCGTTTAGTGAGAAAGTGGAGCTACAAACCTTTGGTGCCTTCTGTGATCCTGGGAAATGTGAACTCACTACCAAATAAAATCAACGAACTGGCTGCGCTGGTAAAAAATGTCAGGACCTACAGAGAATGCAGTTTGTTGTGTTTTAGTGAAACGTGGCTAACAACTAACATCCCAGATGCTAACGTGGAGCTACCTGGGTTTAGCACAGTTAGAGCAGACAGAGATGCAAGTACCTGCGGGAAGCACAAAGAAGGAGGACTCGCACTCTATGTCAATACAAGATGGTGCAACTCTGGACATGTTAATGTTAAAATCTCCACTTGCTGCAGGGACATCGAACTGTTGTCCGTAAGTCTGCAACCCTATTACTTGCCCAGAGAGTTTGGACATGTCATTGTTGTTATTGTTTACATCCTTCCTCGAGCGAACGTGGAGATAGCGGGTGACGTCATCCATTCCGCAGTTGCTAAATTACAAACACAGCACCCCGAGGTGCTTGTGCTAATCGCTGGAGACTTCAACCATGTAACGCTGGACAAAACATTACCTGCCTTCTACCAGTATGTGGATTGTAACACCCGGGGAAATAGGACTATTGACCTACTGTATGCAAACGTTAAAGATGCTTACAGCTCCACCCCGCTGCCTGCGCTTGGGAAAGCAGATCATAACCTGGTTCTGCTTCAGCCTCACTACAAACCAAGAGTGAGGGAGCTACCTACAACCACACGCTCATTCAGGAAGAGGTCCCCTGAGGCAGAGCAGGCTCTGAGAGACTGCTTTGGAACTACGGACTGGGATATCCTGCAGGGATCATATAGTGAGAACATTGAGGAGGTTGTTGACTGCACTACTGACTATATCAACTTCTGTATGGACATTGTAGTTCCAGTAAGAACAGTACGCTGCAATGCTAACAACAAGCCATGGATTACAAGTGACATCAAGGGCCTTTTGAACCAGAAAAAAAGGGCTTTTAAAGGTGGTGATCAGCATGAGCTCAAGCGCGTGCAGAAGGAACTCCAAGTCCAGCTCAGGGCGGCGAAGGAGCAGTACAGGAGAAAGCTGGAGCACAAGTTGCAGAATACAGTAATCCCTCGCTATATCGTGCTTCGACTTTCACGGCTTCATTCTATCTCGGATTTTACTTGTAAGTATATTTAAATATATATCGCGGATTTTTCGCTGGTTCGTGGGTTTCAGTGGACAATGGGTCTTTTAATTTCTGGTACGTGCTTCCTCAGTTGGTTTGCCCAGTTGATTTCATACAAGGGACGCTAATGGCAGATGGCTGAGAAGCTACCAAATCAGAGCACGTATTACGTATTAAATAAAACTCCTCAAATATATTGTGAGCACAGGGGCTGTTCGCACCCCTAGAGGATATGGCCGCTCATTAAAAAACGCTGAAAGACTACCTTCACATTGCTGCCTTCCTTGCTGGGCGTACTTGTGGTTGCTTTGTTGCGCGATATGCTTCCCGCACGGTGCTTCACATACTTAAAAACTCAAACAGCACCTATTGATTTTTGATTGTTTGCTTTTCTCTCTCTCTCGCTCTGACATTCTCTGCTCCTGACAGAGGGGGTGTGAGCAGGGGGACTGTTCACACTGCTAGAGGATACAGACGCTCGTCTAAAAAATGCAGAAAGACTACCTTCACATTGCTCCCTTCCTTGCTGGGCTTCCTTGCAGCTGCTTTGTCAAGTGACATGCTTCCCGCAAGGTGCTTCGCATACTTAAAAGCTCGAACAGCACCTATTGATTTTTGATTGTTTGCTTTTCTTTCTCTCTCTCGCTCTCTCTCTGACATTCTCTGCTCCTGTCACGCACTCCTTTGAAGAGGAAGATATGTTTGCATTCTTTTAATTGTGAGACGGAACTGTCATCTCTGTCTTGTCATGGAGCACGTTTAAACTTTTGAAAAAGAGACAAATGTTTGTTTGCAGTGTTTGAATAAAGTTCCTGTCTCTCTACAACCTCCTATGTTTCTGTGCAAATCTGTGACCCAAGCATGACAATATAAAAATAACCATATAAACATATGGTTTCTACTTCACGGATTTTCAACTTTCGCAGGGGGTTCTGGAACGCAACCCCCGTGATCGAGGACTTCATAATAGTATGAAGGAAGTGTGGGTTGGGATGAAGATCATCACTGGCTGCAGCTCATAGCGGGGTGCCACCATCGAGAGAGACGTGGAGAGAGCAAACCAGATGAACAACTTTTTTTACAGGTTTGACCACCCTAACCCACTCTCACCTTGGAGTACTGCAGCTTCCACCCATCCTTCTGCTGATACCAGCATAGGTGAGAGTTTACCCCAACCTACAATTACAGCAGCCCAGGTAAGCAGAGAGCTGAGGAGACTTTGTGCCAGCAAAGCAGTGGGTCCAGATGGAGTATCGCCACAACTGCTGAAGGCCTGTGCATTGGAGCTGGGGAGTCCTCTACAGAGCATCTTCAACCTGAGCCTGGAACAGGGGAGAGTCCCGAGGCTTTGGAAAACATCTTGCATCACCCCAGTCCTAAAGGTATCACGTCCAGGTGAGTTGAATGACTTCCGGCCTGTCGCTCTGATGTCACATGTGATGAAGACCACGGAGCGGCTGCTGCTTCACCACATGAGGCCACAGGTCTGCCACGCCCTCGACTCTCTGCAGTTCGCATAGAAGGTGGGAGCGGAGGATGCCATCATCTATATGCTACACCGATCCCTCTCCCACTTGGACAGAGACAGTGGTGCTGTAAGAATTATGTTTCTGGACTTCTCTAGCGCCTTCAACACCATCCAAACTCTGCTCCTCAGGGACAAGTTGACAGAGATGGGAGTAGATTCATATCTGGTGGCATGGATCGTGGACTATCTTAAAGACAGACCTCAGAATGTGCGTCTCGGGAACTGCAGGTCTGACATTGTGGTCAGCAACACAGGAGCGCCGCAGGGGACTGTACTTTCTCTGGCCCTGTTCAGCCTATATACATCGGACTTCCAATACAACTCGGAGTCCTGCCACGTGCAAAAGTTCGCTGATGACACTGCTATCGTGGGCTGCATCAGGAGTGGGCAGGAGGAGGGAGGAGTACAGGAACCTAATCAAGGCCTTTGTTAAATGGTGCGACTCAAACCACCTACAACTGAACACCAGCAAAACCAAGGAGCTGGTGGTGCATTTTAGGAGGCCCAGGCCCCTCATGGACCCTGTGATCATCAGAGGTGACTGTGTGCAGAGGGTGCAGACCTATAAATACCTGGAAGTGCAACTGGATGATAAATTGGACTGGACTGCCAATACTGATGCTCTGTGTAAGAAAGGACAGAGCCGACTATACTTCCTTAGAAGGGCTGGCGTCCTTCAACATCTGCAATAAGATGCTGCAGATGTTTTACCAGACGGTTGTGGCAAGTGCCCTCTTCTACGTGGTGGTGTGCTGGGGAGGCAGCATAAAGAAGAGTGACGCCTCACGCCTGGACAAACTGGTGAGGAAGGCAGGCTCTATTGTAGGCATGGAGCTGGACAGTTTGGCAGAGCGACGGGCACTGAGTAGGCTCCTGTCAATCAGGGAGAATCCACTGCATCCACTAAACAATATCATCTCCAGACAGAGGAGCAGCTTCAGCGACAGACTGCTGTCGCTGTCCTGCTCCACTGACAGACTGAGGAGATCGTACCTCCCCCACACTATGCGACTCTTCAATTCCACTCCGGGGGGGTAAACATTAACATTATACAAAGATATTGTATGTCTGTATACCTGCATTGTTATCACTCTTTAATTTAATAGTGTCTTTATCAGTATGCTGCTGCTGGAGTATGTGAATTTCCCCTTAAGATTAATAAAGTATCTGTCTGTCTGTCATATCTCAGGTGCTAAAAGAGGTTGTCAAAGAGTGGATATTACTGACCCTACACCTGCATTAGAAACTGACAGTGCCACTAATGTCAGCTTCAGCCTAGGAATCTGGCATGGACCCATGCATAGCATGCTTTTCTCAAATTCTCAACCTTTTTGAAGGTTTATAAAATTGTTGCACCATTGTTCTCTGAATCTGTTTAGATTATTGTATGAAGTCAAATATACAACCAAAGTACTTTGTGTGCAGAAGTTAGTAATAGGATAATAAAATACACTAAAAAGCGACATAATTTGGGACCACTACAAATGATGTAAATCATAAAACAACATTTTAATATACACATATACACGTGTTATGATCTGTGATTTATGATCAGATTTGTCTTTCCTTATATAAAACAGTCAAATGGGAAGAGAGAGAGAGAGGGCCATGATTACTGAATGGCAGTTACAGATGCCTGCAATGCGGCCCAGGTGTAGAACATAATACAGCCAATGAAAACTCAAAAATAGGTACAGATAAATGGTTGGAAAAATGCCTTCTGTGAGGCAGAGCTATATTTGAAAATTTTAAACTAAACTGTTCCCTTTGCTAATATTTATTATTAATGTGAGAAAATATACCTGGTTTTGGACTCTGCATAGAATTTGTTTATTTGGTGCGGATCTTAAATCATTAAGGTGTTTTGAGAACATACAGAGAAATATTGAATATAGCATTTTGGATCAAGATAATCAGAATATCAGTTTAAGTACTTATTGTCCAACCCTAATGAAATTGTATGTACAGTATGTGCAGCAGTTATGCTAGATCATAATTTTGTTTACTTCTAATGTTATTTTTTTGTTAACTCAGAATACTCATACATTTATTATTCATGTTTGTCAGATCATATTGGTTATTGATGCACAGTGCAAAGACATGCCATGTACCTTATGTGATCTGACCTTTGATAACACAATTGTCTTCAAAACTTGAAATCAAGGAAACTACTTATTTGTCAGTAGGTTTGTGTGTGTGAAGGCAGTGCTCAAAGCAGGGGCAGTGAATTTGATCTGCAAAGATCAGAGGTACTCTTGTTAACCTGATCTGACAGAAAACAAGCTTCTGTTTATGATGAATCATTTACAGTTAAAAAGTCTCCTACAACAGAACCCTTTTATGCATATAAATGTGAGTCACATATGCAGAGAGCACATTGCACGTTTAAAAAATAAACATAATCTGTTTTAAAAATAAACAACCTGATGAAGGGAAAAACCTTTCTGTAGAATCAGATTATACACTACCATTCAACGACAACAATGGATGAGTGTGCTAAACGTGAATGATATGTTGTTGCAGGTGTTGTGTGTGTTCTCTGTTGTTTAGTGTTATGACAATAGTGTAGGAATCAATGTAAGTTTGAAAGAATTAACAGCTATGCTTGTGAAAATATGCTTTTGAAATAAACATTGTGTCACACTTCATCAAAACGATTGCTTTTAAGAGAGCTGATAATGAAAAGCCATAGGAGATGTAGATTTCACTACTCAAAACCAGAATCAACAAATCTGCACAGCATCCACCTTCTGACTGCAGGTCTAAACGAATAACTAAATAAAAGTAACATTACTGCCTAATTGGAAATGCAAACATGCCATGACCAAAATAAGCCCATAGTTTTACCACATTTTATATCCATAGATGACAGTGCTTATCAAAACCTTATTTGCTGTTGTTGTGTCATATAGTGATGCAATAGTTAAAATGACAGAAAGATAGTGTTGCAGACATAGGCACTTCTTAAATATGTAGAGCCAGTAGCTGAAGTTGTCTGTCTGTCTTTACTGTGACAGCGCTCATTACAATGTGCAAATTAAATGGATAACAGCAATTTTAGCTTTACATTTTTTCTCAGCATCAAGTCTTTTGTTCAGTATCTTTTGTTGTCTCCCTTAAATGTCCCCAGCAGCACTTTAAAACACATGGAGTAGAAAAATTTGAGGCAGGTGCTTTAGGAACAAGTCCTGTGGGTGTAGCCTTTGCAGGGTAGGATTTTGCTGCTTTTCACTACACACATTTTAATAGGTTTGTTCTGTGGATCCGCGAGACTACAAATTGAGTACAAGCAAAAAAGAAACGGGCACATCTGAGTAGGGGTGGGTGGTATGACCAAAATTCTATATCACTGTATTTTTCTAAATTATCCCGGTTTCACTGTATTGGACGGTATTTTTTACCCCATGCATGAGTGAATGTTAACCACATTTTCCACTGCAATTACTGCAGTAGACTGGCTAAGAATAACCTATTCCACTGTTATAAGAATTGTACATTGTACAAAAAAAACATTTTAATGTGCACACAAGTATTAATACAGGTTTGCATGGCCCCAAAAAGTGATAGTTTTCAAGGGGGTGACACTAATGAAGAGAAGGAATCACATTGCATGACAGTTGCAGTCAAAATATAGAACCTTTTTATTGAACAAATTTTGCAAAAACTTAAACTATGATTTTGACAACATATTTTCAACCATCCAAAGAGGCATTTAGACTTAGTAAAATATCCAGAGGTGCTTGTCAAAACTTGTATTGCACTGAACATGTCTTAGAAAAGTAATAAATAGTAAATATTTTTTGTGAACCAACTACACTTTGTTAATGTTAACTATCTCTGTCCACTGACACGTTAAAGTGACTTTTTCAACAACTTTACCATCAATAAACTGCATAATATTTAAACTAATAAATAATAACAATAAAATAAATAATAGTATTATTACTGATAGCTGCACTATTACTTCAAGGCTTCAAGCCCAGGTGCATTACACAGTATTCACCAAATTAAAATAAAATAAAATAAAACAAGTACAACTTTGTGATGACATCCTTACCAACTGTACCATCATTTAGGCAAACTAATTAATATGGACCTTGCTTCAAGCTAAGCTATATACATAAATAAAATAACTGCAACTTGCATTTACTGTATAATGCTATTTGTGGTATAGCCCTACGGAAGTGCATTAGGGCCACGGTGAAGAAAAAAAAAATACAGTAAAGAGGGAAGAAAAAAAAACAAACTACCGGTATATGTCAAGAATAAAGTCGACATGCTGACTTTATTCTCGACATTTCCACTTTAATTTTGACGCTTATGTCAAGATTAAAGTCAACATTTCCACTTTATTTTCATAGTTTACTTCATAATTAAAGTAGAATGTCATAAACTAAACTTCATCCTAAAATCAATGTTTAATTTACTTGATTTTCTCAAACCCCGTCATAAGTTAATGCAGCACATTAAATGCTTTGTGTTGTGTTCCCCGACCCAGTTGTTAATCACTATGCTTCTTAAACTGACTTCCTATGCACTAAGAGGAGGCAGCAATCACCGCACAGAATCCATTCATTTCATGGTATTCCTGCTCTCTAAAAATTTAGAATGCTAAGATAAATACTTGATGTCATTTTCATGATGAAATGCATTAAAGCAGGTATTAAACAAGCATGGTAGTGCTGCTCCCTGGCAGTAAGGGGTCCCCAGGTGTACGTTCAGTGTAGAGACCTTTATGGCAGGTGTGACGAGGCTCTAAAAAACTGAATGTATGAATGGGTATCGCAAAGGTTTAACTTAAATATTGTGTAAATGTTGGGTTTGTGATCTGGTGGTCGGAGACACGAACACAGAATTCAATGCATGTTCTTCTGAGCGGGCTTTCTTTATTGCACGCGTGCTGTCTCTATCTGACGTACTAAAACCCCAGTTCCTATCCGTCCTTTTTCTTTCTCCACATAACCAATCACCACACGATAAACGTCTTTGTGAAATTAAAACTAGTTATAAACTTAGCCCACGGAGTGTTCAGAACTTTAAAAATATCTTCATTATACATGTTTAATTATGCCATCCATTCAGAGTTGCGCCCATCTCTGAACGAGTCGCCAGCACATCGAAGGATGAATACAAGCAAAACATACACTAACAGGGTCAATATAGCACAACAAAACCCCACATCCTACATGACTTTGAAAGGAAACTGAAGCGCTGAGTAAACCCACCAGAAAAACATCTAAATGCAAGGCAGGCACGCCGCCGTGCCCCCATATGATTAATGCATGCTTTAATGCATTTCACCATGAAAATTATATTAAGTATTTATTTTAGCATTCTAAATGTTCAGAGAGAAGGAAGATCATGAAGTGAATGTATTCTGTGCGGCGATTGCGGCCGGCGCCTCCTCTTAGTGCAAGAAGAAGTCAGTTTAAGAATCACTTAACACAAAGCATTTAATGTGCTATATAACTTATGACGGGGTTTGAAAACATGTCGTCACACTATTACACAGTACCCAGGTACAATACACTGTATTGAAAACAAATAAAACAAGTACAACTTGGCTTGCAGTATTATCCAGTAGTATAGAAACAGAATTTACACATCTGACCTTTTAAAACTAAAGTATCTCCAGGCTCTCTGTCCATTTTCACCACGCAGCATTCCTATGCTACCGCCCACTATTTGGTGGTGTAGCAGTGAAAAAGAGCCCTAGTGCAACAAATCTGTGTTTAGCGGTGTAGCAGTGAAAAAGGTCCCCACTTGAACAGTTTCCCGCTGCGCCACGTTCCGAACGTCGTTTAGGCAATTTAAACCGGTGTTGCGGTATAAGAAAAATCCATATCATAAAAAAATTTAAAAAGGTTTTCGGTATGAACCGGTATACCGCCCAGCACTACATCTGAGCATGTTCCATTTTGGTTGATAAAACTATTTTCTAGTTTATTTGATGTGTTTATTTCATTTTTCGGAACATAATGACCATACATTTGGATGACTTGACATGTTGGTTATGGGGAGTGAGTAATGTGAAATGTTTTCATAGATGTTTTTGATGTTGTTTGTTGTTGTCCAGTGTAAGTCACCATATACTCCTATTTTATCAGAAAATGTGTTAACTCTGTTCTGCATGAAAATATAAATGTTTTTCTCGCTACATTGCTACAAACTACTTATGGTAAATAACATATTAAAAAATGTCATTTTTGAATGGAGTATTGATTTAAATTTTTATTAGTCAAAATATTGTTATAGTTATCCATCCATCCATTATCCAACCTGCTATATCCCAACACAGGGTCACACTGGAGCCAATCCCAGCCAACACAGGGCAAAAGGCAGGAACAAATCCCAGGCAGGGCACACACACCAAGCACACACTAGGGACAATTTAGAATCGCCAATGCACCTAACCTGCATGTCTTTGGACTGTGGGAGGAAACTGGAGTACCCGGAGGGAACCCACGCAGACACGAGGAGAACATGCAAACTCCACGCAGGGAGGACACGGGATGTGAACCCAAGTCTCCAAACTGCGAGGCAGCAGCGCTACCCACTGCACCACCGTGCCGCCCGTGTATGACCAGGATATTAAAATAAAAGCATCAAGTGAAACAAGGGCTTACAAGTGAACTTGCATTAATAGATGGGAGAGCTGCTGGCTTTAACAGCCGAAATGTTAAAGGCATCTCTCAAAAAGGAATATTTTATTGTCAGATTAGGACTGAAAGAGCAACATCACATAACTCCAACACAGCATAAGCAAACCACAAGTCTCTTTCCTTGTCTTGCATGCTTTTTTTGCTGCATATTTATTGAAGTGAGCATATTCTGTGTGTTTTTGTTTTCTGTGCATTTTTTATGATCCTGATCTATCTGATTTATCCTTAAAGGAGAATTACCTAAGGGGAGTATTCTAATAATAAGGGGCGTGGCTCAGCAGAACTTTCATTTGAATCCATCCATCCATCCATTGTCCAACCCGCTGAATCCAAACACAGGGTCACGGGGGTCTGCTGGAGCCAAACCCAGCCAACACAGGGCACAAGGCAGGAAACAATCCTGGGCAGGGTGCCAACCCACCGCAGGACACACACAAACACACCCACACACCAAGCACACACTAGGGCCAATTTAGAAACGCCAATCCACCTAACCTGCATGTCTTTGGACTGTGGGAGGAAACCGGAGCGCCCGGAGGAAACCCACGCAGACACGGGGAGAACATGCAAACTCCACGCAGGGAGGACACGGGATGTGAACCCAAGTCTCCAAACTGCGAGGCAGCAGCGCTACCCACTGCACCACCGTGCCGCCCGTGTATGACCAGGATATTAAAATAAAAGCATCAAGTGAAACAAGGGCTTACAAGTGAACTTGCATTAATAGATGGGAGAGCTGCTGGCTGTAACAGCCGAAATGTTAAAGGCATCTCTCAAAAAGGAATATTTTATTGTCAGATTAGGACTGAAAGAGCAACATCACATAACTCCAACACAGCATAAGCAAACCACAAGTCTCTTTCCTTGTCTTGCATGCTTTTTTTGCTGCATATTTATTGAAGTGAGCATATTCTGTGTGTTTTTGTTTTCTGTGCATTTTTTATGATCCTGATCTATCTGATTTATCCTTAAAGGAGAATTACCTAAGGGGAGTATTCTAATAATAAGGGGCGTGGCTCAGCAGAACTTTCATTTGAATCCATTGCAGTGAAATATCAGTGACCAGCCACCTGAATTGTATAATATAACCTGTACACTACCAGTAAGTTTGCATAACTTTTTTTTTTACTTTTATAAATTTATTTCAAGAAAATAATATTACATACACATTTATACAACAAATGACTTCATAGTCAAACTAGAAAAAAGAAGAACAAATCAGAAAGTTAAAAAGAAAAGCAGGAACAAAAAAAATGACAAAACCTAACAAAATAGAAATCAGCCCCCACTAATGAGAAAGGCAAGAGAGCCAAGAACACAGTGTGATGGAACCAGGGTGCCATCAAGCCCCAAACACAAATACACAATCACAGACCCGGGTTCAAATAAATGATGGTTTATTGCAAAAATACCTCCACAAAGCACAAGTACAAGTTAACTCTTTCACGATCTCCTCTCTCCACCGCACTGCCCTCCTCCAGTTGATAGTTGCCTTCCTTCCTCCCAGCTCCAACTCATCTGGACAAAGGAGTGTGGTCCCTTTTATTGAGGACCCACGATTACTTTCGGTGCCAGGGCTGATGCCTGTTGGAAGTACCTCCAGGTATTACGGAAGTCCAATATATTAGTGAGTGCATCTACCTGCAGCACCCTCTTCCAGCACCCACCAGCAATCTCTGCTGGTTCCCGACTGGGCGCCCAGGGCACTAACACCTGGGGGGGAATAAACACCCATCAGAGACAGTCCTTCTCTTCTTTTCTCCTGTCCAGGGAAGGTACTGGAACCATGTCCAGTCGGGTCGCCTGTCCATTTGCCTGGTGCCTCCCGTCCGGGTAAGGAATCTCCTCCTCTGTCCGGCCATCCCCTTGGTAAGTCCCATTTGGGTATCACTCCTTTCCCTTCTTTGGCCAGGATGCCTGACTGACCTTTTGAAGCCTCCCATCTGAGCATGGAACCATCCCCTTTTTGGAATGCCCGTCCCACCCATGTGGCACTTACAATGGGCAAAAATAGTTGGAGGGAAGAAGGGGAAAATGTAATTTTCCCCCAGAATGAATGGTTATTCTAAAATTTTATTTTATTAGTCAAATCTTACCCCATTTTTAAAAAGTTTTGAACAGCGAGAATCTTAGTTTTTCCAGTTTCCAATAGTATAGAACATCAGTTACCCAATGACTTACAAAAGATATGTTGGGATTCTTCCAGTTAAGCAAGATAAGTCTACATGCTAGAAGTGTGTGGTATAGGCAATTACAATCAATTTGTCCTTACTCACTTTAAGCACAAAAATATATGTTGATGAGTTTGGGCTAAATGATCCTGGCAATGCTTGCAAGTTCTAGCGCTGGATATATTTTGGACAATTTAAAATGAGACAAGTGTGATCTATGGAGGATTTTCGAGTGCTTTGTGCATATTGAGCTAGAGTGAATTCTGTATATGGCTGACTTCCACTCCTTTTCTGATATGTTAATTGAAAGGTTCTTCTCCCACCATACACTACAATCTTTGAAGGGAAGATTCTTTGCAATGTTTTTAATTTGAAACTAGTGGAAAATTTGTGTTGTTGCTAAATTAAATTTGAAAGTTTAATCAGACTTTTGAGTTAAGTTTCTTGTAAAAATATGACCATATTCATTATACAGATGGGACTAGTGTGTCTTTTCTGTATTTGATAGTTCTTATAGTTAACTTGCCTTTCTCAGGACAGTTAAGCCAATGAATACTGAATAAAGGGACTAATTGACCAGGGCTTGAATTTCAGAAGAAATATCACATGTGTGTAGCGCTTAAATTTGTGTTCCTTGCATTTTCCCTCAAAATCTGTTTTCTCATGTAGTTCATGAAATATGTTTGTTTATTTGCTTAGGACTTTTTTATTCACATTTTAATTGCAAATTTGGTGAGGAAAATTAAGGACACCAATTGTTTCACCTTGTTATCAGTTATTTTGAGAATATATGGTGAACTTTATATATTGTCATTTCTACAGAGAGCGAGAATCGGTCTGTTCAGCCAAATCCAGTTGGATCATTAACATAACCAGCATCCTTGACAGTAGTGTGTAGTTAGACTGTAATTCTCAGTCAGTGAGTAACAGCAATACTCAGAGGCAGCATCTACAGATGTTTATTGAAATGACTGTTTATCTAAACATTGTAAATACACTACACTGAATATTAATGATTTATTTTGCTTTACTAAAACTAAGCTGTGCTAAAATAACATTGTCTATTGATAGCTAACATTTAGTTGTACTGCCAGTGTTAATCATGTACAAGCAATGTTTAATCCTGTGCCAAAAATAGAGGAGTTCAGTTTGCATGTATGTGTAGACAAATCATGAACACCATCTCCTCCAAACTTCAAGCATTGATTCCCTGATGATAGTCTTTTTTTTTTTTTTTGAGAAATAATTTGTGAGTTTTTTATATAAACAAAAGGATTATTTCTAGTAAGTGAAGAATTCCCGTACCACATAGCTGCACATGGTAGAGAGCGCACTCACATATTTCAGGCACCCAACACTTCGACAGCAGTAGCTTTATTAAAACAGAAATGAAATATAACTGTCCATACTAGCATCAATACACCACAATATTCATTTAAACAGAAACATGAAGACAAATCTTTTGTTTGAATCTGCATTCCGCAGGGAAACACTGTTGGGGAAATAAGCTAAACACATTCCACTTTTTTCTTTTTCTTCTTTTTATGTAATGTGCTTATAGAAGCCATTTTTCTTTAGCATTCATGAATGTATTATACTTAAGCAACCTTTTTTGTACATCTTATAGATATTCAGCTTGGAGTTTGAATGCAGCTCATATTTCTTTGAAAGCAAGGAAGTCTTGTATATGATAGTTATTGACATCTGCAGCACACTACATTAGCTTCTGCATTTTCTTTACCAGCAGACTACATTAATTAAAGTAATTTTTTAGGTATTTTTTCTTTAAATAATTACACTATTGTTTGATTAACTGTTTTTATTTTGAAAGCTTTAAGATTAGTTAATAAAGGAAAGCTAAATTTCATTAAACAACATTGATTAAAATTAATTTTCTTTAATTTCCTTAATTGCATTATCAACTGGCCTACAATTGTTTAATCAGAAAATTTTAAGATTTATTCATCCATCCATTTTCCAACCCGCTGAATCCGAACACAGGGTCACGGGGGTCTGCTGGAGCCAATTCCACCCAACACAGGGCACAAGGCAGGAAACAATCCCGGGCAGGGTGCCAACCCACCGCAGGACACACACAAACACACCCACACACTAGGGCCAATTTAGAATTGCCAATCCACCTAACCTTCATGTCTTTGAACTGTGGGAGGTAACCGGAGCGCCCGGAGGAAACCCACACAGACATGGGGAGAACATGCAAACTCCACACAGGGAGGACCCGGGCAGCAAACCCGGGTCTCCTAACTGCGAGGCAGCAGCGCTACCACTGCACCACCGTTGTTTTAAGATTTATTTTCTAACATATTCTATATCTTATTGAGTAAAAAATGAATGTTAAAAAAGTTTTAACCATAGTTTTGTCTTCATAACACAGAACACATCTCTTTATACATCTTGCACTCACTGAGTCTTTAAAACATGTTCCAATTTTGCAAAATGTTTATTCATATTTTTATCTTGGGGATTGCATGTCTGATTGTATAATTATGTGTGTCATTGTTTTAAGGTAAAGAAAAATTACAGCATTTATTACTTAAAATATTGTGTTGAGATTTAAGTTACATCAGTAACTACACTGTGGTTTTCCAGAGCAGTTAATATTTTGATACCTAACATCTCCCAGTCTAAAGGCGCAGCACATTATTTTTCAAATGCATATCACCAGTTGGCCATATACAGGGCAAATAACCTTCAGAAGTGCAATGCTGTCCTTTCGTTGGCTGCTGTCTTTGAAAATTGCCTCTGAGGTTAGTGAGGAGGAACAGTTAAGATTTACAAACAATGATGAAGCTTGTCATGCATCTTTCACCATCCATCATACTGGCAGCATGGCAGGGCGGTGAAGTGTTCTTCATAAAAACCAGCTCAGTGTGAAATACACCTCTCTGCAGTGTTTACTGCTCTGAAACTCGTCAGAGGCCCTTTACTGTAAATCCAGATTGGGATGTGACATTACAGTATATCATTTTGGAGCTTGCTGGGGTTTACACTGGAAATGAGTGCAGTTCACACCAGATGAGATGCCCAGATTGAGTTATGTAGAAATTTTAGTGTTATATGAGACAGCTTTGTTTTTGCGAGTGTTCAAAGTTAGTTTTCTTTCATCAGAACCAGTTGGTTTATTCCAAACAAACTGTAAATTTTGTTTTAGACTTCTTCTTATTTTAAAGTATGTTAAATGTCAAGTTTCTTCAACATGTTTTAACTATAACACAGAAAGCTAAAAGAAAGAGAAAAAAATATTAAGGGTTTGATGGTAACATAAATGTATAGTTACAAATAAATTTATGCAATGTACATAGTTGACACTAAAATATATGTTTTCCTTGTTAAAGTAATTTATTAAATTATGATTTTTTTTCCAAAAGCATGTTAAAGCATACACTAAAGGACAATATTTGAAGAAAAAACCTAATTAATAAATTAGAAAAATTAACCATTTGCAGTTTTCAAAACATCTTCAGTGATTATCCCGCTGTTTCTTCTAGTACAACAATGATACGAAATGCGTATTGTTAAAAATGCAGATTTATTTTAATCATATAATGTCCCTAATGAGGCTGGCACATTGCTTACTTAGCACTGTTGATTCACAATTTCAGGAAACTCTGATCAAATTCCAGTCTAGTCACATGTGTGCTTTAAGTTTGTCACTGGCTGCTTGTGAGCCTAGGTTGGAATAAGAGGGTCCATGATATGGATGGGTGAATATTCTGTCTTAAATTAGATTGGTTTGAAAGTGGTTACTACTAATGATACTTCTGCAATTAAATATTATTTGTGTGACATGTGTATCTTACTTTATAAAAAGCATTTCATTTAAGCACCTGTCTTTGTTCAAAGGGTATATTCAGGTTGTATATCCAAAGAAGTTGTAGTTCAGACAAAAATAGTTATTAGAAGTCAGGTTACGAATTAAAGATAAAATCTTCTACTGCATTATTTGCTATAAAACTGGTATACATTGAGTTTCCATTGCCTGTTTATAAATAACAATGAATTATTTTACATTTTGCATTGTGGACACCTGTTTTTGCTTGGTTTGGCTTTGGCAATGAAATTGATTGTGTTGGTTTTGATCAAGTATGCAATGGAAGGAAGTTGCTAGACTTGCATTCTCGCTATCTGTTGTGTTATTGTTCAGATACTGCCTGCAGTTTTAGACATATAGTATACCTTTTTATTAGGAGAACTTTAAGTGGTTTGTAAAATGTTAATTTTCAGCATATTCTATATACCGTGTCTACCCCTTTTTTTCGTCTAGAAGCAAGAAACTATGATTTAGTGGTTAGATGTTATAATGTAAACAATAAGGCTACTGATTCAGTCATACAACTCCAGATAAATAAATAATTGATCATGAATAAGCCGTAATTTGTCAGTGCTCAAGCTGTACAAATATGTAAACAATTGTTACATACTTTACTTTTAAAGTACATTGGAATGGTGTTCATTGTAGAAAAAATGTAATTTATAGAAAAGTTTGCTTCCAAATTAAATTGTAGAATTTTTAACAACAAAATTGATAATTTTTTTAGATACTGCCTCACTACTCGAATGTGCTTTAAGGTTGGGCAATGTGTACAATTCCCAGGTCAACCAATTGTTCTTTTAATCATCACATCCCAGTGTCATCACAAGGGGTTGGGCATCACTATTTTAACTGAATAAGCCAAAGTGTGCCATTTTGTAATTAATGTCATTTTCAATTTAGTCACAGGGTGTCTTCATTTTTAATAGCCATACACTGTATAAGGGTACAAAAGTGCCTTGTTAAATGTAAAAAAGTACAGAGAGATGAATTGGTAGCTAAGTAAAAAAAATCAACAATGGCAATTTGGCAATACTTATGATTCAATATAAATGAGCACAGAAAGCCAAAAGGGTTAACAACAGTTACATGTTGACTGTGCAGGAAGTTTGTTGTTGTGAAAGAATTACAACAAACTTGCACTTACTAGCTTGACATCCCATTTGTGTGCACAGGTTTAGCCCTTGCTGCTAATGCAAGCACTAAAGACCTATCTTTTTTTCTTTTGGTAGTATGACATGGGCAAAAATGTACCACAGGTAATTTGTTATTTTACCAACAAAATTATTTCATTTAACACAATGAAGAAAAGTTCAAAGAGATGACTGTGAATATGTTTCTGGTACTGCTATTCCATAGCTGTACAACAAAATACAAGAAAATCACAAAAGATGTGGCCATATTAGATAATTTTGCTTTGACAAAGCATGTAATAAAGCAGTAATAAATAATGTAAAGAGTATATATATTTGTCAAATAGTCAAATATCTATAGACAACTTTATCATTGAAGTGTTGTAACTGCTTGTGATAACCCCATGTAATGGGAATTGACATCATCCTACATGGACCAAACATACCAATGGTGAAATATTAAAGATTCACAGACAAAAATGATAAAAAGGTTAAAAAAAACTCTGGTACTTTATTTACAAGTATACAGGAAAAATGTGTGCAATAATAAAACTCAAAAAGCAAGATTCGGTGAAGTGCTATATAATAACAAAACATGGTCCACACAAAAAGAATAATATTTGCAAAAGAAATACAGTCCATCTTTCCACTTGCTCCAAACTAAAAATCAGGAAAAAGGAAAAGAAAACTGTTTCACAAAACCTTAGTTACATAAATCAATTCCTTGTTTCATTTTCCTTCCTAAAGAAAAGTAATCGTTCAGTAAAAGAAAAAATATTTACTGAAATTTACTATAAGGCACACATCTAAAATTCCCTCTTCACAACACAAGGACTTCACTCCTATCATAGTTTGGAAGGTTTTTACGCTTGACACTACACTCTGTCAAAAGATGACCCCTAGCATGCTTCTCTCACTTTTATATGCCAGGGAGATTGTGACACACAATACCCGCGGACGCACATTAGGTTCCCTCCATGAGAGAGCATGCTGCAATGCTGCCCACTTTTTGCATCCCCTCTTCCAGGATCCCTCGACTGTCCAAAGGCAGTCAAACTGCTCTCTCTCCAGTAAGTACTGTATATAGTTCACTTTTCCTAACTCTTGTGGTCTCTTTTAAACACTCTGCAATGCACCATACTTATTGCCCTCTTCTCTCTGGTGGTGTCAGGATAGCAACAGTCTGTTGTCTTTGCCCACCCTGAGGCTTGTACAAGTCAAGTAGCATTCCATAAACCCACAGGTGGGCCTTGGCCACACATACCCTACCGGTGTGAATCCATATTCATACATGAGCCTCATCTCACTTTCTTAAGTGTCAAGGTATGTGTATTTCTTAGCTATTCACAACAAGAAAATGAAGCTATAAACAGTTACTCATAGTAACAAGCCTAAATTCTTGTAATGCATCTCATCACACTGCTTTTTCCTTTGCAAATTTTGTCTAGTAAGATTTTGGATTGAAACAGAAAATGGTAGGGAGGGTTCTGGAACATGTTCAAGCAATTAGACTGTTACTGCAAATGATGGGGTGGTGTCCACTCCCTCTCCTAACATGGCAAGACTTCTGTAGGCTGTAATCATTGCTCAGAAATTAGCTATAAAGTTTACGTGTTACATCTAATAAAGGATAACGTTCTACGTGAGGATGAGAATGATTTCAGTTGTGACAGATAGGGGGCGCTATCATCCCCTTGAAACCTCAGACCACATGTCAGACACCAGGTATCCATCCATCCATCCATCCATTTTCCAACCCGCTGAATCCGAACACAGGGTCACGGGGGTCTGCTGGAGCCAATCCCAGCCAACACAGGGCACAAGGCAGGGAACCAATCCCGGGCAGGGTGCCAACCCACCGCAGAGACACCAGGTAAAAGTCCAAATATTATTATTTATTATAATAGCAATGTGCACAAAGCACCTACACTCCACAATACTCAATAATTACAAACACTAATCAATAAACAATACACAATCCTCCACTCCCAGCAGCTCAGTCACCCTTCCTCCCAACTCAGCTCAACTTGCTGGGTTTTCCTAGAGTCCTTTATAGTCCTTGACCCGGAAGTGCTTCTTTCTCTCAGTCCACGTGATTTCATAACACTATAGGGTCAGGTGAAAACTCCTTCTTTTCTTCATCCCGGGAGTACTTCGTTAATTCCATTCCTGTGATTAGAAAGTACTTCCGGGCTATAATAAAAATCCTCATGCCTTCCTGCAGCGTCTCCTGGAGGCCCCCATGGTATGCAGCAGGGCTGTGATGTAAAACTGCACTGTCCATGATGCCCTGCTGGAACTCGGGGCACGTCCGTGTTACAAGAAGGGCTCCACCTGGCGGCGTGGGGGTATTGGCCGAGGATGAACTGCCGGCCATATACCACACAGTCAAACAGCAGTAATCAAAAAATGGACAGTGGAGTAAATAAACTTAAAATATAATGACAAAACGCTACAACTAATCAACACAGCAACTTAGTATTGATACATCTGCTACTGAACAAATAAAAAGTTCACCTTCAAAGTGAGATGGTAGAATTCTGGAAGAAGAAACAAATGACCACTCAGCATCTATCAAGACTGAGAGAGGAACTATTATTTTTGCATTTATTGTTTCGTTTTAGCCTTGCACAGAAAACTTGAGGGTTGGTGGCAGGATTGGCACTCTTGCTCCCAACTTCTCCTCTGCTTACATCAGGGTTTTGAAATGTGCAGATTTATTCTGTACATATTTTTCAGATTTGTGTTAAACAAAATGTGAATATTTTTTCACAACATTATCAATTTTCTTTTCTTTATGGGCACCACCATTTGTTATGTAGGCCATTTATCCATAATTTGAATGAAAACAAAAGATTGTTGGCTTGGTTTCTGCTTTGTTGTGAATTCTGTTTATTTTGATCCTCTATAAGTTATCCATCCATCCATTTTCCAACCCGCTGAATCTGAACACAGGGTCAAGGGGGTCTGCTGGAGCCAATCCCAGCCAACACAGGGCACAAGGCAGGAACCAATCCCGGGCAGGGTGCCAACCTACCGCAGGACACACACAAAAACACCCACACACTAGGGCCAATTTAGAATCGCCAATCCACCTAACCTGCATGTCTTTGGGAGGAAACCAGAGCACCCAGAGGAAACCCACGCAGACACTGGGAGAACATGCAAACTCCACGCAGGGAGGACCCAGGAAGCGAACCCAGGTCTCCTCATTGTGAGGCAGCAGCGCTACCACTGCGCCACCATGCCGCCCTCTATAAGTTATGCTTTGAAGAAAGATAGGACAGATGTTTTGGTATTTGAATTAGGCTTGGTTTTTGATTATGATTTGTCTTTCGGTTCCTCAAAATAATAAGTAATCTGCTTTCTCTCTGGCATAGGCAGAATACCACATAAAATAAAATAAAACACCCTTAGCCCTTGTATTATTGTGGAGTGAGCGAGGCTCATTAGATTTGCTATGGATAGGCCTATTCTTATGCACCCTTGGCTTAACACACACTGGACCTACACTTATGGACTCCCTTGGTACTGTGTCTTTTTGGAGAATCCTTGGGTACTGCTGGTTTGACTTTGTGTCAAACAAGAGAAACATTACCCACATTGTGAGGGAGTGTCACTATGGCCATGTGGCATGATTCCCCAAGGGTGATCCAGCTTGCAGGATCCTCATTGTTGAGAGTCTGAGCAGCTGAACCAGATCAAATGGGATCCTGAGCTGTTTCGTCAAGTAGTGAGTGTGGCAACACGCAGTACCAGTGCATGCTCCCCAACCTGACATGACACATTTGGCCAGAAAATTCTCAACTATTATGGATTTGGCTAAATACCAAAAGTGCCTTTATATATATATATATATATATATATATATATACATACACACACACTAGGGGGTTTGCCCCAACCCCCTTCCGGCCTGCGCTATGCGCCATCCACTTCGCGTCTCTGCCACTCAGGTTGTGAAGAGGGGGGCTGAACGCACCCTAAGGAGACGTGGTCGCTCCTCCAAAACCCCTTCTTAAACGGTGATACAATGGGAAACAAATACAGTTTTTTTTACCTCCTCTTTGCTCAGTCAGCTGCTGGGTTGCTGCTGCTGACATGCCGTGTGATCTGCATCTCGCTCTCGCGCTTCGAACATTTAAAAAAGCCTATACAGCAGCTGTTCTACTCTTTGCCTTTTATTTCTGGCCCCGGGCGTGGTTAAATCTCTTGGCACAAAGTCTCGTCTCGTGGGACGTGAGTTCTTGATATTTTTTAGTTTATAATTTAAAAATGGAGTAAGAATCTGAAAATCTAACAACATCACATTAAAGTTCGATAAATTCTGAAAATAATGATACCAAACATATATATGGAGGTTTTAAAATACAGTAATCCCTCGCTATATCGCGCTTCGCCTTTCGCGGCTTCACTCCATCGCGGATTTTATATGTAAGCATATTTAAATATATATCGCGGATTTTTCGCTGCTTCGCGGGTTTCTGCGGACAATGGGTCTTTTAATTTCTGGTACATGCTTCCTCAGTTGGTTTGCCCAGTTGATTTCATACAAGGGACGCTATTGGCAGATGGCTGAGAAGCTACCCAACTTACTTTCTCTCTCTCTCTCTTGCGCTGACGTAGGGGGGTGTGAGCAGGGGGGCTGTTCGCACACCTAGACGATACGGACGCTCGTCTAAAAATGCTGAAAGATTATCTTCACGTTGCTATCTTTTGTGCAGCTGCTTCCTGAAATGACATGCTGAACGGTGCTTCGCATACTTAAAAGCACGAAGGGCACGTATTGATTTTTTTTATCTGTCTCTCTATCTCTCTCTCTCTCTCTCTGCTCCTGACGGAGGGGGTGTGAGCTGCCGCCTTCAACAGCTTTGTGCCGTGGTGCTTCGCATACTTAAAAGCCAAACAGACATATTGATTTGTTTGCTTCACTCCTTTGAAGAGGAAGATATGTTTGCATTCTTTTAATTGTGAGACTGAACTGTCATCTCTGTCTTGTCATGGAGCACAGTTTAAACTTTTGAAAAAGAGACAAATGTTTGTTTGCAGTGTTTGAATAACGTTCCTGTCTCTCTACAACCTCCTGTGTTTCTGCGCAAATCTGTGACCCAAGCATGACAATATAAAAATAACCATATAAACATATGGTTTCTACTTCGCGGATTTTCTTATTTCACGGGTGGCTCTGGAACGCAACCCCCGCGATGGAGGAGGGATTACTGTAAGCCCGATTTTAAGCGTGACAAAAAACATGACATAAAATCGTTGCACAAAATTGTTGCACTTTTAGGCTTAGGATTTTATATATAAAAGAGTAGATATATGTATTTATATATATACAGTACATGCACACACCCTTAATATGCATTTAGAGAATTCATAGTGTGGTAAGCTTGTAAATGTTGTTCCATTATATTAAAAAACTGATTGAGCTGATTTAACTGTAATCTGATACCGAGGCATAGTTACGTTTTCATCACAATGTGTTTATTGCATTGCCAGAATATATATGAGTAATTGCGTATAATACAGGAAATCATGAAAACAAATCTAAAAACCTAAAGTAAAAATAAATTAAGTATTTGAGCTTTTAGATTTCATATTTTCTTCCCTTTTGTTTACTTAATTTATGTAATATTTAAGTATATGCTCTACTTTACATTAGAATTTGATGTGCACATATGAAGAAGAAACAACAGTAGTACAGCTTCTTTTTTAAAAAAAAATTCAGTTTTATACTGGAAGTAAACTCATCTTGTAAAGTCAGTGTCTAATATACTTATTAATATGATTCTTTAATAAGTTATTATTAAAAATTTTCAGTGTATAGTTGAACATTTTTAAAATACTACATGTCTTTAGTGACAGAGAAGAGGACAAATCTTACATGAAGTGTTGCTGTTTCAACAGCACGAGATGATAATGGATCATTATTCATTTAAACAGGTGATGAACCGTAGACAACAAAGTAACTGACCCGTTCCCACAATCAACTGTCATGAATAATATCAATAAGTGATGTATATGAAGAGTCACAAGGTTAATGCTCTTACTCTCAATAATTTGTTCAGCTGATTGAGCAAGGTGCAAAAGAGTGTCTGAGATGCTGGTAAGGATTTTCATTTTTATTTTTCTTGGGAGATTCAGGTATCCCAGATACAAAATGAAATCGTTATGATTTGAAAAACTTGCAGTAAATTTACAGACGAGCACTAAGAACTCTTCTTTAAATGTATACCTTTGTTGATGACACTGGTTGTAGTTTACATTTTTGTCTTGTTTATAACATTTTGTAAAATTGTTTCCAGCTTTCCTTTCTCTGGACATATTCAAGAAGAAAAATTATGTTTTTCACTAAATACTGGTTTGCCATACCTGTAGCACTTTAAATATAATGTGATGTGAGCTATCACTTAGCAGATACTTAGTTCAAGACTAAAATGTTTTTATAATGCAATAAACATTTCTATTGTAAAGTATATCATCCTAATTGGAAGCCCAATGCCATGTTCCTATTTTAGAATGTTCAGATTGCACAGATATCTCTTGCTGTAATTCAAAATCTTAATGCGTAATACAAGGGTTGTCTGGGTTCCGCGTGGAATTTTATCGTTTGTCGAGTGTCAGCCTGTCGAAACCTGTTCTGCTGTGTAGAGGGATTATTCAAGTGGTTGCATGTTTTTGTTCAGATGTTTTGCTCCCACTCTTCCTTCAGAATGAACATGAGAAGCAAACGAACTGAGAGTGTGCAGCCGGCGCTAGCGGCGAAGCTCCCGACTCCGTGCGTGCGTGACTTTCGAGTGATGATTTTTTACGACTTTTCTGATGGTTTAATCCGCTCGGTGGAACGCACCATGTTTGCCATCTTTTTCAACATCGATGGCATTGTCGCGTCAATTCCGCTGATGGAGAAGACAACTGTGACCTCTGAGTGGTACACCACTCAGTGCCTGCCTGACGTTTTTTCTGCGATGGCTAGAGGCCGGTCCAAGAACTTGCGAAGGCACTTTTTGCATCATGACAATGCGCCAGCCCACACGGTTAATGCGACGAAGCATTTCATTGAAGACAGTGGTGTCAACGTTTTGAACCCGCCACTCTACTCGCCTGATCTTGCACCATGTGACTTTTGGCTCTTCCTGAAGGTGACAGAACCCCTGCGAGGCCACAACTTCGAAACTCGAGAGGAACTGATTGCAGCTGTCAAAGAACAGCTGGACAACCTCCCAAAGACAGCCTTTCGCAAGTGTTTTACGGCGTGGGTCAGAAGAGCCCAAAAGTGCATTGATGTTGGTGGTGAATACTTGGAAAAAGTTTAAAAAGGATCGAAGTACATGAGAAAAATAGAAAAAAAAATCCTTGGCTACTTATTTCGAGTGATTCCGCGGAACCCAGACTACCCTCGTAGATGTACAAGGTGTTTGCATCCTCTCTGTTTTATACTGACAAAATAAGTAAAAATTTTGAAGTAGTTGAATGCAAAAATATGCCTCAGAAGTATTTTTGCTCTGATGCCCCAAACAAAATGCATACGTCTGAAAAGTATTTTATAAACTTTATTATAGCACCTTCTTCAGCAACCCAAGAAATTATGTCCAATTTGCTCCATTAGCTAAAATTGGTGTTTCAGGTATTTAAATTACACTTAACAATAACATATCAGTTGCTATTGCTGTCCAAAGGATACCCTGTGTATTATGTGAAGATGTAGTTACCATTTTTCAATATTATTATTTACATGTCAGAAAGTTCAGAGGTTTATAAAAGCTGCTGGAGGAATAGGCCTTAGCATTTCTGCCGTGATACAGTCAATACCAGATGCCTTACTGTTTCGTAACTGCTTTAATGCCAACTCAACTTCCTCTACTAGGATGGCTAGCTCCAGCTCCACTGATTCCTCACAGGGTGGTTCAGGATACCTTGTACGGATATACAGTGCTTCAGTATATTTGTACCATCTGCATCTAATGCCTTGCTGATTCGTCAAAACCTAACCATCCTTATCTTTGGTGCTTCTTTGCATGCGGAAAAGGGAGTTCAAACCTTCCTTACTTTTCTAAGCATTTGTATAGCGCATTCCAATGCGCTTCTTGTCTTTTTGCACTGCCCTATGAAATTCTACATTTAGCCTCCTAGCCACATCTTCATTTCTGGCTGCTTTGACTCCCCTTCATTTTTTTGTGATTTGGTTTCTGCTGATAGCCACTTGCTCCTTTTCTCTCATTTATGCTCTTGTGCTGTTCCAATAATTGTGCACTGGATGTTTTTGCCACAGTTAATCAGGCTCCATGTCTGGGGTGTCTAGCAGTTAGAATCTGTTTTTCACTTCGACTGTGTATGAAACAGGAATCATTGAGACATCAAATCACTTTGGTGGAGGATTCTTCTTAATGATGCAGAACTTCACATGGAGTGTGCCTACAAGCAGCTCATGGTCTTAGCCACAGTCTGAGCTAGGTAATGTTTTGAGGGCAAGGACTGAACTTCCCCAATGTTGATTGCAAAGGATGTAGTCGATCTGGGGTGTGATGCAAGCCATTTGAGGAGGTCCAAGTGTACAGATAACATTTAGACTGCATAAACCATGTGTTTGAAACCCTGAGGCAGCTTTCTTGTTAGAACTGAACCAGATGATCACTTGTATAATTTGGTTTGGCAAATGTAAGGGAATCGCCATTTCATTGTAAAAGAGAGAAATGGTCCTGACCAACCTCAAGGGTGTGGTCTTGTGATACTGTATGATGAGAATTTTAAAGTGGTTCCTCTGTCCTTGCCACTGCTTCTTTTGAATCAATATCTATAAAAATTAACGGTTCTATCCCTACAATATTGATTACTATATATTTTGATCACCCAAATTTAGTAATGATTTTTTGGTTGAATTTTCTACTTTATTAACTTTGTTGTGTGCACTTTCTCCTAATGTTATTCTGCTGGGTGATTTAACATTCATGTGGATAGTATTAACTGCCCAGTTACTTTGGACTTTATGTCTTGCCTTGATAGTTTTGGTATTCACCAATTTGTTAATTTCCCAAATCACTCCAGAGGCCACACTCAATATTGCCAAATCAGTATGCGGACAACAGTACAAATTTCCATACTGGATCGGTCGAGCCCCGGGTTAACAACGACCGCCACCAGTACTGTTAGCCAACAGGGTGCTGGCGGAAATTGGGCTACTGTTGTGCCGAAGGAAAAGGGGGGGGGTTAGACGTGTCTGGAGGCAGGAGGAGAGGAGGAAAGTAAAGAGAGTGGAACTGAGGGTAGGAACTTTGAATGTTGGCAGTATGACTGGTAAGGGGAGAGAGTTATCAGATATGATGGAGAGAGGGAAGGTTGATATATTGTGCATGCAAGAGACTAAATGGAAGGGGAGTAAGGCCAGGTGGATTGGAGGTGGATTCAAATTGTTCTATCATGGTGTGGATGGGAGGAGAAATGGGGTAGGAGTTATTCTGAAGGTACCCAAGGGACAGAAAGTGGTGATTGGAGCAGATTTCAATGGGCATGTTGGTGAAGGGAACAGTGGAGACGAGGAGGTGATGGGTAGGTATGGGGTCAAGGAGAGGTCAGAGAATAGTGGATTTTGCCAAAAGGATGGAGATGGCTGTGGTGAATACATATTTTAAGAAGAGGGAGGAACATAGGGTTACGTACAAGAGTGGAGGAAGATGCACACAGGTAGATTACATCCTATGCAGAAGAGTTGATCTGAAGGAGACTGAAGACTGCAAAGTGGTGGCAGGGGAAAGTGTAGTTAAGCAGCATAGAATGGTGGTCTGTAGGATGACGTTGGAGATCAAGAAGAGGAAGAGAGTGAGGGCAGAGCCAAGGATCAAATGGTGGAAGTTGAAAAAGGAATACTGCAAGGTTGAGTTTAGGGAGGAGGTGAGACAGGCACTGGGTGGCAGTGAAGAGTTACCAGACAGCTGGGAAACTACAGCAGATGTAGTAAGGGTGACAGCAAGAAGGGTGCTTGGCGTGACAGCTGGAAAGAGGAAGGAGGAAAAGGAAACCTGGTGATGGAATGAGGAAATACAGGAGAGTATACAGAGGAAGAGGATGGCAAAGAAGAAATGGGATAGTCAGAGAGATGCAGAAAGTAGGCAAGAGTACAAGGAGATAAGGCGCAAGATGAAGAGAGAGGTGGGGAAGACTAAAGAAAAGGCGTATAATGAGTTGTATGAGAGGTTGGACACTAAGGAGGGACAAAAGGACCTATACCGACTGGCTAGACAGAGGGACTGAGCTTGGAAAGATGTGCAGCAGGTTAGGGTGATAAAGGATAAAGATGGAAACGTACTCACAAGTGAGGAGAGTGTGTTGAGCAGATGGAAAGAGTACTTTGAGAGGCTGATGAATGAAGAGAACGAGAGAGAGAAGAGGTTGGATGATGTGGAGATAGTGAATCAGGAAGTGCAACGGATTAACAAGGAGGAAGTAAGGACAGCTATGAAGAGGATGAAAAACGGAAAGGCTGTTGGTCCAGATGACATACCTATGGAAGCATGGAGGTGTTTAGGAGAGATGGCAGTGGAGTTTTTAACCAGATCGTTTAATGGAATCTTGGAAAATGAGAGGATGCCTGAGAAGTGGAGAAGACGTGTACTGGTGCCGATATTTAAAAATAAGGGGGATGTGCAGGACTGCAGTAACTACAGGGGAATAAAATTGATGAGCCACAGCGTGAAGTTATGGGAAAGAGTAGTGGAGGCTAGGTTAAGAAGTGAGGTGATGATTAGTGAGCAGCAGTATGGTTTCATGCCATGGAAGAGCACCACAGATGCAATGTTTGCTCTGAGGATGTTAATGGAAAAGTTTAGAGAAGGCCAGAAGGAGTTGCATTACGTCTTTGTGGACCTGGGGAAAGCATATGACAGGGTGCCTCCAGAGAAGCTGTGGTTTTGCATGAGGAAGTGCAGAGTGCAGGGAGTGGCAGAGAAGTACGTAAGAAATGTACAGGATATGTACGAGGGAAGTGTGACAGTGGTGAGGTCTGCGGTAGGAGTGACGGATGCATTCAGCGTGGAGGTGGGATTACATCAGGGATCTGCTCTGAGCCCTTTCTTATTTGCAATGGTGATGGACTGGTTGACAGACAAGATTAGACAGGAGTCCCTGTGGACTATATTTGCTGATGACATTGTGATCTGTAGCGATAGTAGGGAGCAGTTTGAGGAAACCCTGGAGAGGTGGAGATATGCTCTAGAGAGAAGAGGAATGAAGGTCAGTAGGAACAGGACAGAATACATGTGTGTAAATGAGAGGGAGGTCAGTGGAATGGTGAGGATGCAAGGAGTAGAGTTGGCAAAGGTGGATGAGTTTAAATACTTGGGATCAACAGTACAGAGTAATGGGGATTGTGGAAGAGAGATGAAAAAGAGAGTGCAGGCAGGGTGGAATGGGTGGAGGAGTAATTTGTGACAGAGTAATGATTTTAAAATATTTCCTCCATTATATTTTTTTGATAAAAAATTTTATTAACAATTCAAAAATTTGATAGCTAAGTAAAAAAAAATAATGGATATCAAAGAAAGAAGGTGCTGCTAGCAGAGAACTGATTCAGAAATTAAATGTTACATCTATCATTTGGTCATGGTTAAGATTTATAAATACAGACACTGACCATATTAATGTAATATATGAACTTTGTAAGCGGGACGTTGCTGCAAAGGATGACAATTCGAGCAATCTTTTTGCACACCTCATGAGCAGCCACACTATTGAATACAGTGTGTGTCTGAAAAAGGTGAGCCACGGCCTCTTTTGACATGATGCAGGACATAAAAGTGTAATCAACTTCAAGCCAATTTAGAATCACCAAGTCATTTGTCAGCAGATGTCCATATGAATAAAAAAAGCAAATGCTAGAATGAAATTACGAAAGCTGCAACAGAGTTTCCTGTTTACATGGTGGAAAAGTGGGTTTCAAAAACTTCAAAATGCTAGACCCCAAGTTATTAATGCCACTGTTAATTCACCAAAGCAACCATCCCACAAAAGTATGAAGAATGCAGGCAAAAAGACAGGTCAAAGATTAAATAAATTGGTTATTTTGTGGGGGCAACAAGTCTGTGTTCAAGCTGCATATCTGAACTATAAGTTTGACTTTACACTGTATTAATGAAGACTGGAAGCTAATAATCAAGTATTTTCCAATCTCATACTTTCCTGAGGATTACATTGGTAAGTTGTTGGCATTAGGGCTGAAAGAGGCACTTGAGAGCTGTGGGCTGAAAGGAGATAATCTAGTGTACATGACTGCCGGCAGCGCTGACAATATGATTCAAGCCATGGATCTCAAAGGCTGGATGAGATTACAGTATTTTAGACATCGTCTACATCTGGTGGTTGGTAAGTCACAAAAAATAAATAGACAATAAGATGTTTTTACATCGTAATCACGATTTAATGTATTGCAATTTTTTTTATCGCAACAGCTACAATTTTAAATATAAAGAATCTCAGTACCGTATGTCAATGTACTCTTTTTCCCCCCAAACTGCCATTGGGGGAGTAAATGCTTGGTAAGAGGAAAACAATAACATTTATTTACAAAATCATATGGACTACTAGGGGGCCTTGCCCCCTGCTCACTTCGCTCGGCAACCCCCGGCCCTGCGCTATGCGCTAGCCTCTTTACAGTTCTGCCTCTCGCATATGGGGATGCGCATGTACAATTTAAACAGATTGTTATTTTCATGGGAATTGTTACTTATGCATAATAGAACTAACTATTTTACATTACAACGAGTAATTAACCATATTTAAAAATAGTAAAACATAATAATTTGAAGGTAAATTATGTTCCATGTTACTTTAGAGTTGTTCATTGTGTAATACAATTTCATTCTGTTTAGCTTTGAAATTAACACACAAATGCTTTGTAAACTTACACTTTTACTGTAAAACTTAAGTTAAAAACAATTTGTTTAATTAAATTTTCGTCAATTTAACATTGAATTTTGATTTGGACTTTCATCATCACAACGCAGTGTATATAACTGCCCATAATTGAATTTCATTTCTTTCTCTCTATTATATTAAATGACTTTTTCGAATTCTAATGTTATCCACGGAAGATGCACTACATTACCTTTCTTGGATACATCCTTCTTTCTACAGTAATTCGTGCTGTGGAAGAGCGGATGGTATTAACGGTTGTAGATATTCTTCAGGATATTGTAAGCTGATGTTTTCATCTTCCGCACGATCACCACCAACTATTTCAGCATAGTCTATTGATATGCATTTAACCAATTTGCCGTGTAACCGATAGACATTTTTGGCATCAATTCATTTGACTTCATCGTTTCTTGGTGCTAGGATTGCCCATGTATTAATTTTTTCTGTTGATAACACTTCATGATGAAATTCTTCAATAAGATTTTGACATAAGAAATCTTCTTTATTTGGGAACTTAAAGTGAGGAAAACGTTAAAATTTGTAAGAGCTGAGATAGCAGGAACTGTGTCTGTCAAAACTGTATGCGTGGTTGAATTTGGTTTGAGAGGATGGGTGTGTCTTTAAAAAATCTCATGGCCAAAGTCTTGTCTCGCAGGAATTTTAAAAAATCTCTTGAAAAAAGTCTTGTCTCATCCCAGGATTTTTTTATATAATAGAGAGATATACAATATCATCTTTAAAGTCTATTTGCAAATTGGAAAACCTTTATTAATAGTAGAATAGTATTTTTTTCCTGTTGTGAATGACATTCACGTAAATTACCGTATAAGCACTGCTCACACTGGAAACATTTAAAAAGAACCACATTTTACCTGTTTGTGTGTATGTGTATGTGAGAGAGAGAGAGAAAAAAGGTGTGTGATAAATGTTCAAAGGGCTCAAATTAAGTAGTGTATTGCTTAAAAGACAAATGCAAAGACTTTGGAATGTTAAATTTAAAAATTCATATTTAATTAATTGTTATTTTCTGTGTGTGTTGGTCTACTTTTTATTTCACAGAGAAATGTTTGAAGAACTCTTGTGTTGAGCAGTCAGGTGATGTTTGTAAAAAAGTGGTAAGCAGTTTCTTATTCACATGGAAGGAAATGTCAGCTGCACAAGCTGAACATGACTTGCCAAGCCATAATCTAGTTACAGCAACATCTTATAGATGGTGTTCCCACCTAAAGTGATTGAACTGATGCTTGAGCAAGCAAGACCCATAACCCAGGTTCTGGCAGCTGATAAGAAAATAAGACATTTGGTTCCTACCTGACAGGACATGCTTGTTCTTGAGGCAGTAATTAAAGCCTTGGCTCCACAGATGCACTATACTGAGAGCAGTTTGTCAGTGTGTCAAATCTAAAGCCAGTGCTCAGGTTCCTTAGTGACAGTGTCTTGAAAATTTCAGATGGTAATGCAGACCTCACTAGAAGGATTAAAACAAGTACACTGGAATATTTTAATGACAAGTATTTGGATATTCTCATTAACAATCTACTAGACATGGCATAGTTTATAGATCCATGCCTCAGAACCACCTATACAAGGTATGACAAGGTAGAATTAATCAAAAACAGCTTAGCAAATGAGCTTGTGAGAATTCTTTCACAGCATACATCCTCTACAGATGAAGAAACAAACAACCCCAATGAGAGCTTGTACAAGGAACATTAAATTTGGTTGGTGAGAACCAAAGCAGATGAAGAAAAAAGCTCAGCATCTGTCTTTCCAGTAGACATGCAATTGAGAGAGAGTTGCAGAGCTATATGCAGATGGTTGATGCAGGCAGTGAGTGTGATCTTCTACAATGGTGGCAATTTACCTAGAATATGCTACCTAGCAAAAGTACCTGTATATTCCTGCAGCTAGTGCCCCATTTGAAGGGGTATTTAGTACAAACATTGTTTGTTGTCATAGAACATTTTTCAAGCCTAACAGTGTAGATAAATAAGCTTTTCTTTCTGGCCCACAACCTGTGACAGTTCTTAGAATGGCAAGTTAATAAATGCACATGTCTATGTCTGCACTATAAACCAAACTTTGTGATCAGCCATAAAATTGTTTTTTTATTTAATTGAACCATTCATTGTTTTTATACTCTATTTTGTCCATACTGCTTACATATTTGAAATTCTTTAAAAGTCAATAGAGCAAACTAAAGTATAGTAACTGTCTGTTTTCACTTTTTTTTCTTCCAGTTTTTGTTCAGTTTGCATATATGAATTTCTTAAAGTAGTGCCCAGTAAAGGTTAATTAAAATGTTTTTTGGTTAATGCCTTTATTACAGTGACTGCAGATAATTATTAGGATTGTTTTGAAAGAGAAGTTAAAATTCCGTAAAGTATATAAAAACAAATTTCCATTCTGAAAAATGTTTTTTGTCTAGCTAAATTTTGAAATACTGTGCAAAGTTTAAGTACATCTTTTTGGCATAGATTACTAACACTCTGTAGGTACAGTATTATCTTTATTAATACATATTTAAATATCACTAGATATTGTGATATGTTGAGTGAGTATCATGATATTGAATTTTGTCAGTATTGCCCAGCACTAGGTCACTTTCTTTATTTTTCATAGTTTATCCCTCTGGTAAACTAATAACAGTGTGACCTCATCTGAAAATAGAACAAAAACAAAATTTTGATGAAAAAGAAACAGTGCAGATTTTCTTCAAAATTTTACAAGAAGTTGTTTACATTGATCTAAAATTAGCCTTTGCCTTTGTTCTTTCTAGGTCTATTTCTCCCAACTGGGTAAAGATAGGACATATTAATTATAATTTTTTCCTCCAAACATTATACTAATTTTATTTTAAACTGGGTTATGTTTTACTTGCTCTGATGTGAACTATAGGGTCAATGAATTAATAAAAAGCACAATAAATATTATTATTTCAGACCTTTGATATATGTAACTTACAAAGTTGGTGAATGATAACAATTTCTTGTATTTTATTTTTTGCTGTTCACATTTCTTTATAATGCAGATATTTGCAATCTTTTTTAGTTATTTTTAGTGTTTTACTAAAGTGTCTTATTTTGTTCTGGTTGTTTTCAACTTTTGAATCATTTCACATGACAGAAAATCTCTCATAATACATCAGTGGTTAAGAAAGAAAGTATTTGAAAGTAATGTTCCGCCAATCAACTCTCACACTGTCCATAAGAGGTTAAGAGGCCTCTAACATGTCACCCAATAAGGCACACTAGAAACGAAACAAGTTTTCTCCCGATAATGTAAAAATGAAGATCTATCAGAATAATATAGTATATTTACCTGTTAATAACAAGTGAGGAAACCTTACACAGCTAAAATGTTAGGGTGTATTAACTGTTTGAATTTACTAATAGTGTGAAAAAAATAGGCTAAATATTAAAGTATACTGTCAATTCAGTGCTTCTTGTTCAATTTTCACCCATAGCAGTCCATGTTTGAAGCATTAGTATAGAACACTTTTCAGAGATCTCATGGAATCCATTCCTGGAAGGGTCAGAGCTGTTTTAGTGGCATGGGTGGGACGTACACAATACTAGACAGATGGTTTTAATGTAGTAGCTGATCGATTTATAAAACCAAATGTAACAATAGATTCAATAAAGGGCTTATAAATAAAGACTCATTATGGTTTTGTCGTCTTTAAAACTATGTTGTTCCTAAGAAAGAAAAGTTATGTCTACCCTTTTTTACAAGTTCATTCTGTGTTAAGATAAAAATTTTGCCTATTATCAAAAATTGCCCCTAAATATATGTAGCACTCGACTGTCTCCCCATTAATTAACATTGAGACAGTGCAGTGAAGGCAGCAAATGTGTACTACAACCATATCTTTTGTCTTACAGCTATTTAGCAGTAAAAAGGAGCGATCACATCATTGAATAAAGAATTATATCTACAGATTTCATGTTATGTTTGTCCTTGCATAAACTAATGCAGGCATTTGTGTATTAGATTAGAAGTAATTGGATGAATAAAAATATGAATTTATGCTTATTTCAAACAGGTAATTTTTTGTAATTCTATTCAGTTTCACTCTATCTTAATAAATTGGTAATATTAATATTTGGTAGAGTGAAATTGGAATGAGATGCTATTTTGTGAAGTAGAGTTTGGCTGCAGTTTAGTTTCTGGTTGTAACACCAAAGACAAGAATAATACAATGTCACTCACCCTTATCACATGTAATATACAGTCTTATTTAATATACAGCAAATGATTGTGCTAGCAATTGAAGATGTGCTTTAGAGGTGTGCATTGGGACTGGTATCCCTTGGGATAAAATGTAAAAATTGCATGGGACTTTTTCTTCTCTTGCAAGATAAGGCAGTCAGCATTCAGAAGTGTGGAATGATAAATAGCACATAATCATCAATAAAACACAAGTAAGAATAATCATTGCTTAGAATATTTATATTATAGAAATTCTGCATGAAAAATCCAATCATCGTGCTGTTATTTTTATGATGTCATTTCAGAATGCCAGATATTGAAAGCAGATTGGCAAAGAACTGTCAAACTAGCCTGTATAATACTGTAAAAAAGGGGAAGTCATGCATTTGGAGCAGGGTTCCACTGGCTTTAACTTTTAGGTATAAAGGACATGAGTTACCTGCACTGTGTTTAGTTCTTATTGGGTATACCAAATTGAGTTTGAGAAAGAAGCAAAATATTCAGCCTTCTAGCATGAAGCAAGAAAAAAATGGTGAATTGTCCCTCTGATTCTTTAGATGGTAAAAGTTTTGCACAGCATGCTTACTCATTCTTTGCTGCAAAAGAGGAAGATTAGTTTTAATTAAAATATACATCCTCTTTTAACATATTTTAAATTGTATTATGTATTTATTTAGGAGGACTGGACACAGTTAATGAGAAAACTGTAGCATACAGGAGCAGTCATAGTATCTATGGAAACAAAATTAAAAAACAGTTTTGTGCAAAGCTCTTATACTCGTGCAATAATACTGTACATACAGCCTGTAGCAGCACTGAGTGTCATTGTTGTTCCATAACCTTATTTGCATGTCTTGTTTGCATAGCTCAAATAGTGACATCCCTGGGAAACCTTTGCAGGTACTTCCATCTCGTTAAACTAAGAATGCACTGATAGCATTTATTGACAGCTGATACCCAGTATTTATTGAACACTGTAGGCTGATATGAAAACTTTAATTACAAAGAAAAGAAAGATGCTACATTTTCAAAAACATACATATGAGAAGGTATACAGTTTCATTTGTGAAGCCATAATCAATTAAACTTTCAGCTTTTCTTTAAGAAAAATAAACATGTAGTATTTAATGATATTTAATAAAATTAAGAGTAACACTTGCAAATATGGGTGGAACGGGGCATCATCCCTGAATACAATACAATACAATTTATTTTTGTATAGCCCAAACTCACACAAGAAGTGCTGCAATGGGCTTTAACAGGCCCTGCTTCTTGACAACCCTCAACTTTGACTCTCTAAGAAGACAAGGAAAAACTCCCAAAAAAACCCTGGTAGGGAAAAAATGGAAGAAATCTTGGGAAAGGCAGTTCAAAAAGAGACCCCTTTCCAGGTAGGTTGGGCGTGCAGTGGGTGTCAAAAAGAAGGGGGTCAATACAATACACTACACAGAACAGAACAACTCCTCAGTACAGTATAAAAATAAAAATTTTACAAATATGGACCAGAATTTAACAGTAGATGATATCACATAATGTGATTTGGATTTGTTTAGAGTCCTGGAGACTTGAGCCATCAAACTGCCTCTCCCATTTGCCCATTCCACAGCTGAAACAGCACTGGGCCAGCCACGATTCCTGCGATCCTCCATCAGGTATGACTTTACCGTAGGCAGGCAAAACAACTTGGCAGGTGGGCCATGGCACCAAGTGCCACATTTGAGTACCAAGAAGAGAAACAGAGTAGGTGAGGGTTAGTAACAAATTATAACTTATCATGTTACTTATGTTTTAGTGCTAATGACTAACAACAGAGATACAGTCTGTACAGTTAATCAGCAGCTCTAGTCAGGATACGCTAAACTGAAATAGTGAGTCTTCAGCCGGCATTTAAAAGCGAAGACCGAAGGGGCATCTCTTATAGTAGCAGGCAGACCATTCCACAGTTTAGGGGCCCTGTAGCTAAAAGCTCGACCTCCCACTGTTATTTTATTAATCCGTAATTGTAAGCAGACTGGCATCTTGAGATCTTAATGTGCGCTCTGGTTTGTAAGTCATGATAAGTTCAGACAAGTAAGCCAGACCTTGGCCATTTAATGCTTTATATGTTGAAAGGAGGATTTTGAAATCTGCCCTAAACTTAACTGGGAGCCAGTGTAAGGATTTAAGAATTGGAGTCATGTGTTCGTATTTTCTTGTTCTTGTAATAATTTTTGCAGCAGAATTTTGGATTAACTGGAGGCTGTATAAAGAACAGTTTAAACATCCAGTGAACACCGCATTGCAGTTGTCAATCCTGTTAGAAATAAATGTATGAATTAATTTCTCAGAATCCTGTTTATTTAGAAAGCGCCTTAATTTTTAAGATGGAAGAAACATAATTTGGACAACATCAGCGGGCTGATTCAGTGAAATTAATGGTGATTCCAACTGAGTTAAATGATGACAAAATATTGTTGTGATCAGTGTCATTCCCTCCAACAATTAACATCTCTGTTTTATCTGTGTTTAAAGACAAGTAGTTCTCATCCCATCCACTCCTTTAATTCACTAATGCAACTAATTAAAGACAACATCGGAGAAACTTCATTTGATCTAAATGAAAGGTATAACTGGGTGTCATCTGCATATGAGTGAAAATTAACATTATTTTTCCTAATAATAGATCCCAGTGGAAGCATGTAAAGTGAAAACAGTAAAGGTCCCAGTACTGAGCCCTGCAGGACACCATATCTCACTTCTGTGTATAATGATGGAGTGCTGTCAGCACATTTCTGTACATATTGGAATCGATTTGATAAATAAGAACTAAACCAAGCGAGCGCAGTGCCTGGTCTCATTTAAGCAGGTTAGAAAATGACATAACTTGCGTATATTTTTAATATTTAGCAATCAGTATAGTACAAACTTTTAAAAAATGAAATTAAAAAAACTGCAGCCTAATTGTAATTCTTGGCAAATGAAATAAATATCTGGTTTAACCAAGCCCTCAAATAACAGAGGTAGTTTCTTTTTAAAAACAACAATTAATATTTCAGTTCTATCACAGATAATTTTGTTTCTCCTTTTATCTATAACTGTTGAAGCTGCACTAAAAAGTTGTTGTTGCATGTTGCTTACAGAAGCTTTCTTGCTAAAGTAACCAAGGAAGAGAATCAGACTGTCTGATTGCAGCCTTAACCCATCTATGCAATTTGCTACACAGGCAGTACTCCAGCAGATGATACAGAGAACCGCAGTAATACAAAACTGAGTGGAGAGATCTGAAACTTTAGATTTTATTTCAAATATTATAAAGAGTGTAAAGTAAATTTGAATATATTTTAACCTCAAATTACTATGTGACTGGTCTATTGGAAATAAATTTTGTACATTTAATAGCCCTGCATGAATTCAAAAGTCATACACACAAGGAAATTTGATGGTACATGAGCACCATGTGTGTAATGGGGACTGTTTTGCACAGCTGACATCCTCATTTTCTCTAAAAAAAACTGTCGGTGTAAGTTTTTCCTTTACTAGATACTTTTTAATTCTTGTGTATGAGAAGAAGATTCTAGTCCCTTACTGATTTACTTCTAGCCAGCTTACAGTTCTACAAATTTTTGTATTTTTTGCCCTATCTCTCTTTTAATTTTTTGCACCTATTTTGTTTGTTACTCCGAAAAAGCCATAAGAATGAGCAAGTACTATATATTGAAATACCTGGAGCAATATTGCACCAACGTTCGTACTAATCAATAGTATCAGTGCATTGCTAATGTAAAGTTTAAGTTTTTGTGCTAGCAGTAATCATTATCACTATAATTGTTGAATCATGACAGCAGAGGCTTTTTGCCTCCTATGCTACATATATAACAGAGTGAAAAGGTGTGTACTTATTTATCTATATAATCATGGCATGTACTGTATATACAGTGCAGATTACATTAAACAGCTTACGTTATGAGGTTGTGTGTTACAGCGTGCCTTGGCAGTGGGGTCTCTTTTCTTAGATTGCATTGCTATTTCTTTAGTGTCCACAAGATGGAGTAGAGAGCTATGAGACAAATTAAGCATGTTCACACTTGTACTTAAGTCTTCTGCTTGCGCAGAAAACTGTCCATAGCCATACAATGTATTATGAGGAATAGACCGTTTCATAAATAAAAAGAAAATATTGTGTATTTGGAAGTAGTCTGCTTTGTCAGTTTCTCAAGCAGGGTTTTGAAAAAAAGGGGTAAAAATTAGGTGACAGTTCAAGTAAAAGTTGAGAAGAAATGAGTATCTTCACAGGCAACATTAAATTTCTACTTTCTGATCATTGACTATATAATTTGTGCAGTGTGTTATAATATTTTGCATAACATATGAAGCAATTATACTATATTTCTTTTTATACGTCAAACTGTTTTTGAAAGAAACAATTAAGACCTGCATCATTCACAGGAGCAATAAACACACTTGCTTTGACTCTATTTGTGCTACACTGGTGAGAAGGACTTACAATACTTTATACGTAATTTGAATTTGAGCCATAAATGTTCTTTGTTTTCCATTATAATTTAAGAGATAATGTTGATGTTGCAGTGTTGAGATAATATAATGTTGCTGCATGAATTAAGAATATTGAAGATTAAGGGACTATTTTTTAACTACTTGTGATTCCACATAGAGAAGCCTTTTTTGCAGCATCTGTATGTTCTTAGAGACAACCTGCCGAAAATCAATCAGCCTGACTTGGGGCAACTACCCCTCCCACACTTAAGTATTGTAATATGACAAGTATGCAAATAAAAACTGCTAGACACTTGGTGAGTGTTAGGTGGGCAGAGGCCATCTGAAAGACCACGTGGAGAACATACAAACTGTACAGAGAGTTAATATGTGAGTCAAAACCTGAAGATTTGAAAAAATGAGACAGCATTCTCAGGTAATGATTCGATTTTGCTTTAACTGATCATTTCCCGCTGATATCTGAATGAAACATCTTTCAAACCACATGGTAACATCCAGTCAGGCCTTCCCCACTCTTGATGACATCTGGGACTTGAAGTCCTCTCAGCAGTAGTGTCACATTCCTTCCCCTTTTTACTGATAACAAGGGATGTCTCCAAACTGATAGACCCTGGGAATGTGCAAGCGGCTTACTTATGCTTCTTAGTATCACTTTTATCTGCAATCACCATTCACTGAGATGATGCCGAAAACAGGCAAGCACTAGCACCTGTGTGGAGTTCTTATTTAGCCCTTGCCACCACTCAAACATCTCATGGGGCTGTGTCACACACTGAATTGCCTTCTGCAGAATAATAAAATGCTTGTTATTTTAGTTTATTTTTGTACAGTGTTCATCACTGAATGTTGGCTAAAAGTGCTGTGACAGGTTTCAGGTAAAATTCAAGTATATATTTTACAAATTACTGAATAAAGAATTATTACACATTAAGGCACAGATTTGTTAAAACACAGAAAACACACTAGAAAATGATCAACATAAATGGAAACAAACAGTAACTGCCTATTGATTAATTGTTAAATTTGTGAGAGTAATGACACAACAGGGTGCTTCATTTAAACAATGAGAAATGAGGTGACTTCACATGCAGTTTGCATTAACAGACCGCCTGTGCAATAATTCGAAGTACGTGTATGGACAGCTAGGAACACTCATATAGAACAGAGCGCATCCCTCGTTAAATAGGATGGAAGTGACGATGAAATGATGCCCCTCTAACATGTTGCTGATTGTTTTAATGTAACTGTTGTGGCAGACCGCTGGGGGTGGTACCCAGCCGGGAGGACCGGAGGAGGGCTTGCGCCTCCTCCAGACCACGAGGGGGCGACTGCCCTGGTTGTGTTGGGGGCCACGAGTGCAGGGCTTGGAAGCCCAACCCTGTAGGGGCCCGTGGTCACCACCAGGGTGCGCCCCAGTGCCTAGAGAGCCCTGGACCTCAGCACTTCTGCAACACCTGGAAGTGCTGGGGGGAAGAAGACTGGGGACACCCGGATGTGTCCGCGGAGGAGTGTCGGGAAGCACCTGGAGCCCATCCGGGCTTGTATAAATGGGGCCGCCTCCCTTCAGACAGTGACTTAAGTCGGGTGGAAGTTGGATGACGTCGGGAGAAAGGCAAGAAGGCGGTCTGAAGAGAGGAAAAGGCATTGTGTGGTGGCCAGGACTTTTGGGGTCTTTGGGGGTTGTGAGTAATAATTGTAAATAGTATAGGTGTAAATAAACGTGTGTTGGGTGACATGAACGTGTCTGCCTGTCTGTGTCCGGGCCAAGCTCCACACTGTATCTTGTATATATGAGGCCTAAGTTCACAATTAATATATTTTTAATAAATTTGCAAAAACCTCAAGTAAACTTTTTTCACGTTGTCATTATGGGGTGTTGTGTGTAGAATTCTGAGGAAAAAAATGAATTGAATCCATTTTGGAATAAGGTTGTAAATAACAAAATGTGGAAATAGTGATGTGCTGTGAATACTTTCCGGATGCACTGTATGTTATTTGAACTCCCAAATGCCATCAGCTGATGAAAGTGGTACATTAAAACAACAGAAAGCTGTCACCATCTTTTATGCCGTGTCTGTGGCACACCAGCCCATGCTAGAAGTCTTAAAGTAACCAGTGCTGTAGTTTATGTTGCTAAATGATGTAGCATCAATACTGTAAAGTGAAGTGACAACAATGTATTATAGTAATATGAACCTATAATAATGAATAACACTTTTCTAGCCCTAATGAATGTCAACAGCATACATAGCCATTTATTCAGTCTGGAAGATGTACTTTAGGACCTTCTCAGCTTCCCTGGGTGTGTTATATTGAATGTTTGATGTTCTGTCATGTTCAGTCCGGCTAGATACATAAGGCTATAATGAATTTTGCTGCTTGACAGCCTTAAACACTGCTTCTTTTTACCCTTATCAGTGTATTGAATGTTTTCTTTATCCCAAAATTTTAGAAACTTAATGAAAAAGGCTCTTAGAAAGGATTTAGCAGATGCTTGATGCGCTCTTTCAGCCTCCAGGTATCTTTTACTAACCCTCCAAAAATTTTAGAAAAGAACTCCATCGTGAATTTAATGAGATTCCTTTGTTTGGTCTGTTCATTACTCAAGGAATTCTTAGTTTATTTTGGCATACCGTATTTTAATATCTTTTAGTTTGTCCTTCTTTCTAAAGCAATGACTTTTTGTCTCAAATGTTGTCTCTTCCAGTTGTTCAATGTTGGACGAAAACATGTCTTTCACATCTTCCAAAAGAAAATAAATTTATGATGTAATTTAATGAATGCATGCAGATACGTTCAACAGTCTGTAATAGTCAGTGGTTGACATGAGTTTGTACGCACCATTTTTCTTTTTTTGGTTTAAAAGCACCCGCAGTAAATGTGTGCATACTGGCACATCTCTCATCACACAACCCCAATCCCTAGACTCCAACTCTTACAGTGCAACTCCGCACTTTTTATATATGATTGTGTCTTTGGACTATAAAGTGGGACTGTCCACCACCCCTTTGTCATTGAAGAAGTCTATGGATTAACCATTAAGCAAATAGGCACATGCTTGGGGCAACAAGGAAAAGGGAGCACCACAGAGTTTTTTAAAAAGTATAAATAAAGTTATAATTAGGAAACAATAAGCATTATTTTTACATCTTTTGATTCATATATGTATGTTGAAATGGAGTATACGTTCAAAGTTAGAAAGTAATGGAATGGGAGACATTTTCTTCCATAGAAATAATGATGTTTTTATGTTTCATTATTTCTTTTTTAAAAAATTGTCAACAAAAATATCTGAACAGAAGATTGTGACAAGTGTGAAAGCTTTCTTTAGTAGGCTGTGTTGTGGGACTTGGTTTGATGGCCTCTGCTGAGGTAGTGTTCAGTCATTACAAATGTATGTTTTCTTTGTTTATCTTTATAATTTTTTTTATGTTCATGTTTTGAAAGGTAATATTAAAGTCTAGTTGGACTTTAGGTCTAGGGAAATGGAATGAATCGCTCTTTGAATATTTTTATTATCAATCTTTTTTTTCATTTTATAGTCTTTACAGTACACATTTTCAAAGATTCTGTCTTTTTAATGGTATGTGCAATATATGTTTATTTCCTGTTCAGTTATTTTTTTATTTTACACAATAACAATATTTTGAATATAATTTACATCAGCTAGCTCAATACATTCTTTTAAAAACCAACTTAAAACTAATTTGTTCAGGAAAGCATTTAACATTCTGACCCTTCATTTAGTTTACCTTCTGTCCCCATGCTCAGGATGACTTGCATTTGTATCACAAATTATGTTGTTTGTTCATTATATTCTTGTAGTAATTTTATTTTTATGTTATTTTGGTTTATTGTCTTTTATTCTAAATCAAAACTTGGTGTTTCTTGTATTTATTTTTATTTAGTATTTTATGCTGATATTCTGTATGCCGTTTTAAGTATTTGATCTTTTTTCTGTTCATTCATAAATTCTGTGAAGCAGTTTGAATATGGCAAAAGTGGTTATACACAGTAGATAAAATGTATTATTATACAGTGGTGTGAAAAACTATTTGCCCCCTTCCTGATTTCTTATTCTTTTGCATGTTTGTCACACAAAATGTTTCTGATCATCAAACACATTTAACCATTAGTCAAATATAACACAAGTAAACACAAAATGCAGTTTGTAAATGGTGGTTTTTATTATTTAGGGAGAAAAAAAAATCCAAACCTACATGGCCCTGTGTGAAAAAGTAATTGCCCCCTGAACCTAATAACTGGTTGGGCCACCCTTAGCAGCAATAACTGCAATCAAGCATTTGCGATAACTTGCAATGAGTCTTTTATAGCGCTCTGGAGGAATTTTGGCCCACTCATCTTTGCAAAATTGTTGTAATTCAGCTTTATTTGGGGGTTTTCTAGCATGAACCGCCTTTTTAAGGTCATGCCATAGCATCTCAATTGGATTCGGGTCAGGACTTTGACTAGGCCACTCCAAAGTCTTCATTTTGTTTTTCTTCAGCCATTCAGAGGTGGATTTGCTGGTGTGTTTTGGGTCATTGTCCTGTTGCAGCACCCAAGATCACTTCAGCTTGAGTTGACGAACAGATGGCCGGACATTCTCCTTCAGGATTTTTTGGTAGACAGTAGAATTCATGGTTCCATCTATCACAGCAAGCCTTCCAGGTCCTGAAGCAGCAAAACAACCCCAGACCATCACACTACCACCACCATATTTTACTGTTGGTATGATGTTCTTTTTCTGAAATGCTGTGTTCCTTTTACGCCAGATGTAACGGGACATTTGCCTTCCAAAAAGTTCAACTTTTGACTCATCAGTCCACAAGGTATTTTCCCAAAAGTCTTGACAATCATTGAGATGTTTCTTAGCAAAATTGAGACGAGCCCTAATGTTCTTTTTGCTTAACAGTGGTTTGCGTCTTGGAAATCTGCCATGCAGGCCATTTTTGCCCAGTTTCTTTCTTATGGTGGAGTCGTGAACACTGACCTTAATTGAGGCAAGTGAGGCCTGCAGTTCTTTAGACGTTGTCCTGGGGTCTTTTGTGACCTCTCGGATGAGTCGTCTCTGCGCTCTTGGGGTAATTTTGGTCGGCCGGCCACTCCTGGGAAGGTTCACCACTGTTCCATGTTTTTGCCATTTGTGGATAATGGCTCTCACTGTGGTTCGCTGGAGTCCCAAAGCTTTAGAAATGGCTTTATAACCTTTACCAGACTGATATATCTCAATTACTTCTGTTCTCATTTGTTCCTGAATTTCTTTGGATCTTTGCATGATGTCTAGCTTTTGAGGTGCTTTTGGTCTACTTCTCTGTGTCAGGCAGCTCCTATTTAAGTGATTTCTTGATTGAAACAGGTGTGGCAGTAATCAGGCCTGGGGGTGGCTACGGAAATTGAACTCAGGTGTGATACACCACAGTTAGGTTATTTTTTAACAAGGGGGCAATTACTTTTTCACACAGGGCCATGTAGGTTTGGATTTTTTTTCTCCCTAAATAATAAACACCATCATTTAAAAACTGCATTTTGTGTTTACTTGTGTTATATTTGACTAATGGTTAAATGTGTTTGATGATCAGAAACATTTTGTGTGACAAACATGCAAAAGAATAAGAAATCAGGAAGGGGGCAAATAGTTTTTCACACCACTGTATATGCTGATTCAAATGTTTCTTTTTTTTAATTTTATTGAATTTATTAAAATCAAATAACACTCCATTCACATAACTTGAGTTTTACAAAAAGAAAAAAAATAAAAGGTTCGAAACAAATCAACCCCCACCCCTGAGAAAGAGAGCTAGGCCAGCAGTCTAAAACTTTATGCTAGTAAAGACAAATGAATAGATAAAATAATAAATTAATAAAGTTAAATGGAGTAAAAGAGGGGAGAGAACCTGCTTCCTCAATTTAAATGCTTATTCTAAAATGTTATTGATTAGATCCTGCCAGGCGGCACGGTGGCGCAGTGGGTAGCGCTGCTGCCTCGCAGTTAGGAGAACTGGGTTCGCTTCCCGGGTCCTCCCTGTGTGGATTTTGCATGTTCTCCCCATGTCTGCGTGGGTTTCCTCTGGGTACTCCGGTTTCCTCCCAAAGACATGCAAGTTAGGTGCATTGGCGATTCTAAATTGTGCTTGGGGTGTGTGTGTGTGCACACGCTCTGCCCGGGGTTTGTTTTCTTCCTTGCACCCTGTGTTGGCTGGGATTGGCTCCAGCAGAACCCCGTGACCCTGTAGTTAGGATATAGCAAGTTGGATAATGGATGGATGGATAGATCCAGCCAGCTTTTGAAAAAGTTTTGTATAGATCCTCTAAGTGTGAATTTGATTTTTTCCAGTTTCAAATAGTATATAACATCAGTTACCCGCTAACTTAGAATAGGAGAGTTAGGATTCTTCCAATTGAGCAAGATAAGTCTACGTGCCAATAGTGTAGTAAAGGCAATTACAGTTTTGTGACATCCAAGCTATCTGAAAGGCATTTAAAGATTTTAGTCCAAAATAATGTTAATTTGGTGCAGGCCCAAAACATGTGACTCAGTGAGGCCGGAGCTTGATTGCAGCATTTGCAGGTTGGATCTTGCCCTGGAAATATTTTGTACAATTCTGAACGAGTGAGATGTGCTCGATATATAATTTTAAGTTGAATAATTCTATGCTTTGCACATATGGAGCTTGAGTGAATTCTGTGCATTGCTACTTTCCACTCCTTTTCTGAAATATTGAGTAAGAGATCCTTTTCCCACTTTTTTCTTGGATCTTTGAAAGGGAGGGACTGTAAAATAGTTATACAGTGGAACCACGGTTCACGACCATAATTCATTCCAAAACTCTGGTTGTAAATCGAGTTGATCGTGAACCAAAGCAATTTCTCCCATAGGATTGTATGTACAGTAAATACAATTAATCCGTTACAGTCCGTACAAACTGTAAGTAAATATATATATTTTTTAGTTTTTAAGCACAAATATAGTTAATTATACCATAGAATGCACAGCGTAATGGTAAATTAAATGTAAAAACATTGAATAACACTGAGAAAACCTTGAACAACAGAGAAAACTAACACTGCAATAGTTCGCGCTATAGTGCTAGGAACCGCTGGCTAAAAACACTTTTTTTAATGAGTTTTAAGCACGGGGGAAAAAATGAACATTTGAAAAATCTGTAATTTAATAAACCACCAAGAAAAGTAACATTGCAACAATGCAGGCTACGAACCGATCACTGTAAATAGAACTGAAAACAAAAACAAGCCTTCTCTACCTTATGCGTCCCTCGCTCGCTCTCTCTCTCGCTCTCTCCCCTGCCTGTGTGTGTGTGTGCATGTGTCTCTCTTTTGCGAGCCTGGAGCGATTGTGTGTGTCTCTCTAGCCCACTGGTGTATGTGCCTCTCTCTCCCGCCTGTGTGTGTGTGCCTGCGTGCGTCTGGCCTGTGTGTGTGTGTCTCTCTAGCATGCTCCTGTGTGTGTGCGTGAGCCTCTCTCTCCCACGCCTGTGTGTGTGCGTGCTTCTCTCTTTTGCAAGCCTGGAGCGCCTGTGTGTGTCTCTCTAGCACGCTCCTGTGTGTGTGCGCGCGCCTCTCTCTTCTCCGCCTGTGTGTGTGTGCGTGCGTCTCTCTTTTGTGAGCCTGGAACGCCTGTGTGTGTTGTCACGCTTGGGTCACAGATTTGCACAGAGACACAGGAGGTTGTAGAAAAAAAGGAACTTTATTCAAAGCACTGCAAACAAACATTTGTCTCTTTTCAACAGTTTAAACGTGCTCCATGACAAGTCAAAGATGACAGCTCTGCCAGGAGCAGAGATTGTCTGAGAGAGAAAGGAGTAGCAAGCAACCAATTTAACAAACTGAAAGAAGCCCGTGCAGGCTTTTTAAGAAGGTGGAGCACCGCGGGAGAGGCATATTACGAGACAGAGCCGGTCAGAAGGGAAATGAGGAATGTGAAGGTAGTCTGTCCATGTTTCTTAGGGGTTTTCCCAGGGGCATCTGTATTCTCTGGGGGTGCGATCAGCTTCGCAGCTCACAGTGTGTCTCTCTAGAGCACTCCTGTGTGTGTGCGCACGCGCGCCTCTCTCGCGCGTGCTCCTGTGTGTGTGCACGGCTCTCTGTCTCACTCTGCCTGTGTGTGTGCCTCTGTCTCTCGCGCTGCCTCTGTGTGTGTGTGTGTGTATGTGTGTGTGTCGCAATCTCTCGCTCTCTCTCTTGCTCGCTGCACAGGGAGAGACTGAACATGAACAAACCGAAAGGGAACCTGGCTTGTTCGTATACCGAGTGTGTGGTCATGAACCAAGGCAAAAGTTTGGTGAACTTTTTGGTCGTAAACCGAGTTGTACGTGTACCGAGACGTTCGTGAACCGAGGTTCCACTGTATATATTACAGATATGCTGTCTGAGTCCTCAAGACTGAGCAATATTTTTTCCGGTATAGAGGTAGGTGGGAGGTGAGGAAAATTGGACATGTTCTGTTTAACAAAGTTTCGAATTTGAAGGTAGTGAAAGAAATGTGTTGCTGGTAAACTTAATTTGGAGTGTAATTGTTCGTAGGATGCAAAAATGTTGACTATGTACAGATCTCTAACTGATTTAATCCCAAATGTTTTCCAGACATTAAAAACTGCTTACTTTGAGAGGGTGAAAAAAGGTGGTTCTCGTGCAGAGGTGCCACAGATAAAATCTTCTCTATCTTAAAATACTTCCTACATTGGTTCCATATTCTGAGTGAGTGAAGCACAATTGGGTTGTTAGTATATTGACAATAACTTGCATTTATTGGGATATAAAGCAAGGAATAAATATAAAGAAGTGCTGCAGGATTTTATTTCTATTGTGGACCAAGCCTGTGTCTGTTTGTCTATTTCTGTCCATGTCCAGGTTTTTATAGCTTGTATGTTTGATGCCCAGTAGTAAAACTGAAAGTTAGATTTTACCATGTCACCTTCCGCCTTAGGTCTTTGTAGGGTCGCCCTTTGGATACGTGGATCTTTTGAATTCCAAATAAATCAGGTTATGGTTGAATCTAATTTCTTAAAAAAATGATACAATGCACTTAAGCAAAACACTTTTTATGTTTCTCTTTTGGAAAACAAATATTGATGTGACAAATAATAGTAGTGTTTTTTCTTTCATGGTTCTAACTATAAATTAAACTTATATCACAGTATTTTTAGAAATTTCCCCAATTTTAGGGGTCTTAGGAACTATTGTGGAAAATATTTACCAAATAAAAGAGTTTTGAGCCATTGTTATATAAACTCTAAACATAAAAATTCTTTATTTACACCAAAAGGTGGAGTCCAACAGTTCTTGTTAATGCAGCTTGGCAAACTAATGAAATCTAACAGAAAACTTCCTTTAATTGGACAAGTTAATTCACATATAATAACTACAATGAGAAGTCTAGCGAAATTACACCTTTTATTGGCTAACTGAACCAATTACAATGTGCAAGCTTTTGGGCAGCTCAGGCCCCTTCTTCAGGCAGGCCTATAGAAGTTGTCAATTTGCTTGATTTTCATTGCATCCATAATGGCTAACACCCAACTACTACATATAATGACTACAAAGCATTTCAAGCACTCCAGTCAGCATGCAGATAATTACTATGCTCCAAAGAATACGCTCTGCTATTAAGTATTATGTAAAGTCCCAAAATAGTTAACTAAGAATAATGGATTGAAAATCATGTTAAAAGAAATATGACTTCTTATATGTAAACTGATATCAAACAACAAACTAAGTTTATAAAACTTATAAAATAAGGGTTTTTTATTTGCTTCTGCAATACTGAGGTCCAAAACCTGGTATTGATACTATAGTCAAAAGTTTAGTACCAGGCACTGAGTTGTAGGGAGTAAAGATGATCCTGTTATGTGGTTCTATTCCTGATTTTGACTTTTTTAAAGAATTATTTATTGGATGGTTTAATCTTCTTCACTGTTTTCATAGGATTAATTACTGAAGAATATTTATTGGTCAGCATTGTACAATTTATTGAATGAGAACGGTGCCCATGCGCTGCACAGCCGCCATGCTGCGCGCTGCAGAGAGTTAATTCTACAATAAAATAAAAATAAAAAGTAATAAAAGCATCACCCCAAAAGCGGATAGTAGATGTCACGTAGTATATGTGTACCAAATTTCAAGACAACAGGTGAAAGAAACGGTTTGCGAGCTACAGGTGATTTATAATCCTGGACAGACAAACGAACAGCCCCGGTAGCGTATTATAGAAGAAGATATTTGGCCCTGATGGACAGTTTTACCCATTCCAACAAACATGATGGCCACAGGCTTCTCAAAATTTTAACAAAAAATAAATAAATAAAAAAGTTCTCTGAATGTACAAAGAAAAGAAAAAGGAGTAACTGGACACAGTTACACAGTAAAGGTTTCCTAAGATGCTTTTGTCATTGGCCATTTAGTTCTATGTGTGTTTCTATATGATATTTAGATTTTAGAATTAAAAATGTGAAAATGAGCAATCACAATGTCAATACTCAATGTACAATATACTATGATCATTGCGCAATGAAATTTCATAGTTACATGAGTAGTGACCGTCACAAGGTTGCAAGCACACAAGGGGAAAAAATGTCATTTTAGCTGCTGACATGTGCTGAAACCACCCCCTGCCACCTGTTCACCAAAACTTTTGACAGCACTGGCCTTTTTATCTCTAACAGCACTCATTTCACCAAGGGGAAAAGTCACTCTTCACTCATAGTTGTTTCGATCTTCCAAACCCACTTTAGACTTTGACTACTGTATGTGTGTCATCAGTGAACTTAAAAAGGTAAAAATGGGTCCCAAAGCCACAAAGGTTGACACGGTGCCAGATTTCCATCCTGCATGCGTTAAAAAAAAAAAAAATTTAAGTCCTGCCATTTGAGGGGCACATTAGCTGACTATAATTGCAATATTTTGTGTACTGTGACCAGATACATAACACTGATCCCTGTGCGCTGGCAGCACAGCACTTCAGGACTAATTATGTATGCAAACTGTGTGCGGCCACAATTCTCAAAAAAAGCCTTAAAAGAGCCCTCCCCCTTCCTCTCCCTTCATTGGAAAACACAGGAAATGCTGTGAAATAGTAAAAGCAAAAGAAATATTACTATTTACAGGGCGTTTCTTTCTTCTTGATGGAAGAAGAAAATTCAAAGCATCTGCACAGATACATGGAAACAAAAAAAAAAAACGTTTGTGCTGTTCCCAGGGTCTCAACTTCAAACAATGGAATGAACAGTTACTTGCTACCACTTCATGGCACGGCCAGTGTGTGCCATAAGAGTGGAACTCTGTGAGCATAAAGATATATATTTTATTTACTTATTGCCATTTGTAACCATTTGTTTTACAACAACAACAATTTATATTTTGTATAGCCCAAAATCACACAAGGAGCGCCACAATGGACTCTTAACAGGCCCTGTTTTTTGACAACACACCAGCCTTGACTCCCTAAGAAGACAAGAAAAAAAAACACCCCAAAAACAACTTGTAGGGAAAAAATGGAAGAAATCTTAGTAAAGGCAATTTCCAAATAGGTAGACATGCAGTGGGTGTCAAAAATGGGGTAAATACAATACAGTACACAGAACAGGACACAATTCATCCTCTTCACAGATCAATCTATCATTGCCACCTCAGGAATACAATACAATAATACAATAGTAATAGTATAAGTACAGAGCAAAATGCAAGAGTAGATTGTATCACATAAGAGGATTCAGAATTGTTCAGTCACTGCTCAGATTACATATTTGTCCACAATAATCAGTTTACCATAGTTGGCATGCATTTTCCTAGCCCCTAGGGACACTTAAATGACCATTATACCATTATAATCCACTCAGAAGTAATTTAGTTCATCCTTCCCCATTGACTTTAATGTATTTTGCAGAGTTTGGCAAAGATTGTAAACATTTCAATGATTTCGCCAAACTCATGGCAAAGCAATCTCTGCAGTATTCTCTCATCACTAGTCAGAGATGATTTCCCTGAAGACCTTAAAGACTTTGAAGATAATGCTGGACAAATTAGCTCGGTGAGATAACAGGGAGCCAGACCACGCAGAGCCTTGTAGACCAAAAGCAAAACCTTAAATTAAATTCTGTACCTTGCCCAAAGGTATAAGTGGAGTGCAGCTGAAGTTGGTGAAATTCAGTGTTTCTTCTTAGTATCAGTGTCCATCCTAGCAGCTGCATTTCTGCACTAATGACAGCCAAAGTAGCTCAGACTGATTAACATCCTAGTAAAGGGCATTGCAATAATTCAATCATGACTGTCTCTAGTTTGTTAAAAGAGAGAAATGATTTGAGTTTAGATAATAGTTTGAAATGATAAAAACTACTCTTGACAACTATATTTATTTGACTGACAAATTTCAAGAATAAATCCCAGACTGTTAAAAGTTGAGCTGGGTATAATACTCCCAAAAACCTAAATTCAAATTTTTGACATCATCCATATTGCCAAAAATAGCTTTTCTTTTCATTAAGCTGAAGAAAGCTGTCTGCCATTCACACCTTTATTTCATTAAAACACTTAAGAGACTCGATTTGTTGAGTATCCTCAGATGTCAGAGACCAATATATTTCAATATGTTTGCATAACAGTGATACATAATATTGCATCTCTTCAAGATATTTGTCAACGGAACCATATAAAAAGAGAACAATACCGGACCCAAGACAGACCCCTAAATAACTCAACATGCCATTGGAGCAGAGGAAGAAAAGCAATCACATATTTTAACAGAAAAAGACCTGTCCTTGAGATATGATATAAACCACTTCAAGATTGTCCCCAGAATTTCAGCTGTACATTTTAAATACCTCAACAAAATAAACTGATCAACTTTAACAAAAACTGAACTCAAGTCCAGAAGAAGTAAAACGCTACATTTCTTGGCATCAATGATAAGGAGTACAGTATATTATTTATCACCCTTACAAGATCAGACTCCATGCTGTGATGCATCCTAAAATTTATCCAACAGCTTATTATTATCAAAATAAACATAGAATTGTTGATACACCACTTTTTTTAGGACTTTGGCTAAAAACACACTTTAGAAATAGGCCTAATATTACTTGAAACCAAGGGATTCAAATACATGTTTACAATGTGAGGGCACAACTCCACTAGCCAAGCCACCATTAATTATACAAAGAATCACAGGAACAATTCTGTCCCACAAGGATATCATAAGATGTCCCCAGATGACTTGCCCTGTTAAGCTTGCTAGTTTCATGTGGAAAACCACTTTGTTCAAATCTACGGGTGTCAGTGGAGCAAAACAAGCAAAATGTGATGTACATTTCACTTCCTTTAAGATAGAGTAAGTGGAAAATGCAAGGAAAGACCTTATTCTACTCATAAAATCCAATACAAGCTATGGTACTTCCTGAGCTAGACTCATCCCTCACCGCCATGCCTCAATATCTGCAGGAACACACAAGTCCTGTGCCATCTCCATCCATTTCCAGCATATGGCCTTCAGGCAGGAGCCCCCTTGAAGCGGTTGAGTGGTCAGGAGCAACACTGCTCTTCGAGCACCAGCTGTTTGCTCCTTTTGGGAACTCTTCCTGACCACGTGCCTCCATATTCTTGCACCAGTCCAATCTGAACTCTTTTCATCTTCCTCATCTTAACCTCTGTTCTTTGTCTTTCATTTCTCCTGTGATCTCTTGTACTCAGGCTCTCCGCTTATACCTCCATTCTAATTACCTGCAAGCCGTGGAGTGCTGATGTGGTATAGGTGACTAATTAAGCAATCACCTTGCTGTCCATACCACACAACCCATGGATGCCCAACTCCACAACCATGCACACTCTGAATAAACCCAAGCGTACTTCTTTTTAAAAACTCGTGCCGCCACAGACTTCTCCAATCACAGTTCTGCATCCATTAAAACATATTTGATTCTGCTTAATTGTGACGGCATCAACTGCAAGGTTCAAATCAAACCCAGGCACAAAAAAGTAATGTTTCAAAACAGACGAAAATTATATTTGAGTGCAGCCTGATGGACAAATAAGCCTGGTGCCATTTCCCTTAGCAAGTTAGCTGCAACACCAAGTAAGAAAATGTTCAGGCTTACTGTAAACAGACTTTAAATGAGAATGTAGTGTTAAAACAGAATTGATCTCCATATTATAATACAGCAAGCCCATGTTAATTAACATGATTTGTTCACAACTGAGGTGGGGTAATGGATTTCCTGACTGACTTCTTTATGCGCTACTGGGAAATGTGTGCTGATACTTACAAAGTTGTACACACGAACACATGTTTGCAGCTTAGAGTGGGCATTAGTAATGAGATACAGTAATGCAACAGCTTGACTTTATTTTATTAACATTCTGACCTTAACTAAGTGGTTTTTGGCATTATTTATTATTCTAAATTACATACCTAAAAATAAATGTATTTTACTCTGCTTTCGTAATAAAGGAGCGGCAAATGGCTAAAGAGTAGAGAGTACAACACTTAAAATTTTAAAAAGAAAGTATTTATATAATTAAAAACATTTGTTTACACCAATATCAACTAAATAAAACACACTATCTATATATCACTCTGAAGCGACAAGTAAACACTTTGTAACTATATAAGTAAAATTCTGTATCTATCCAAACCTTTACTTTGAAAATTATTTTTCATACTAGTCCTTGCAACTATTTCTCTTTACCACTAGATACAGCAAAACATTACATTTTGTACAATAGATTTTCTCGGGCTGTAATTCATACATCTTCTCTTGCCTTCTGTTGCAGCTGTCCCATATGAGTTCAGTGCATTTTTATTTATTTATTTTTTCTTGCTGTTTTTTTTCATTGCATTTCACCTCTGGAAGAAAGTATATACATACATTTTTATTCCAGTTTCATCCAGTGCTGGGTTATGAGGGTGGGGGCTTGCTTCATCATTTCACCCAATCCCACACCCCCTGCTCTCCCCAAATGCACTTATTTTATTTTCTGTTTATAATCGCACTATTTTCCGACTTCTGGGGTGGGGGGTGTTCATGGGCGAGCACAGTTAAAAATGGGAAAAAGAATAGTGCACTTGCAGTTGATCTTTCTGGGGAGGGGTGTGTGGAGTTGGTTAATCCGTGAACCAGCTGCTAGTTAAAATGCCTTTATTTCTCTCATATGCCCACACACAGCAACATGAGCAGTGTGATGCAGTCACATTTGATTATAGGGGGTGTCCTTACATGAAGCAAGTACAGTGCAACAGTAGTCACAGGAACATTAAAAAACATAGCTTGTACTCTTTTAAGTTGAAACTGAAAGTGCACTGCTCGTAAACTTGCAGGGAGAACATGCAGCAGACAGCGTCCTGGTATGGTAATTGAACCCATGACACTTGAACTGTAAAACTGCATGCTGCAATGCTTTAAAGTTACACTAAAAGCAGTACTTACAAATCAAGTGTAGCATTAAGTCCTTGCAACAAATGTGTCATGCTGAATTTAGTCAAAATTGTGATCAGAATCTGACTCTGACTTATGCGTAACAATACATAAAGATGAGGTGTTGAAGAAGACATTTATTTCCTCTTTATTACGTACAGCTCTGACAAGTAATATGTATGGCCAATGTAGACAACTATACATCATTAGAATCGGCTGAAACCCCACTATCCAATGGTAATGAGTTTTTCACTGTATGTGGCTTGAAGTTGTTAAAATTTTTTCTAAAAGCAGAATCAATCAGTTGTGATGTGCTGCTCGCCTCGGACTATACATGTGCAAATTTCATATTTTGAAAGAAGACATCCTTGGGTATGTAACAATACTGTTATTGCTTTTGATTGACTTGTGGGTTTGCTTCAGTGTACACAAACAACATTGAAATAGGGCTGTGTCCCACCAGCAGGACACTTCATGCGTAAGTGGTGAAAGAAACTTTTGCATTTATTTAATAGGTGTTATGTCTCAGGTTAGTAACTTGAACAGAAATTAATGAGAGTGCGGCGACAAATCCAATTGACAACTATTTTATTTCAAACATGAGCCTCAATATTAAAGAAAGGTCTGATGCAATTAAAGTAATATTGGATAGATGTATTACCGTACATAGATATACACTATACCAAGGTGTGACATACAGCCTTAATTGCAAAAATAAAAGTCCTTTTTAAAAATGGATAAAATAACCAATAAGTCCTATCCCACAGTAACATGTCTTCTTTTCGGTTGTGAATGGATGGCCCCGGACACAGACAGGCAGACACGTTTACTTTCATCACCACACGTTTATTTACACTATATATACAAGAATCCATAAGTGCACCGCCACACACAAACCCCAACAGTCTCCCAAAGTCCAGGCTTCTCTCTCAGCCTTCTCTCTTTCTCCAGGCCTCTCCTTGCCGCCTCCTCTCCGACCTCGTCAACCTCTTCACCCGACTCCAGCCCTGAGTGAGGGGAGGCGGCTCCTTAAATAGGCAGGCGGCTGATGACCACACCCAGCCACCTGCCACACGGTTTAATTGATTATTTGGAGGCTGTTTAGTTATTCTCACATTGTATGTTTGTATTGATGTTTTATTTGTGTGCCGAACTGACCTAGGACTGAGCTGGAGGGTATAGTAGAAAAGAGAATGATGACAACATTTATAGGCCATCTTGACTAATGCTGCCCATCATCTTAACAAAACATTCACATAAAGACCATTAGGCCAGCATTATATTTCCCCCAAGGTGCTTTGTTTTACCTGTGGAATTCAGACTGTCTAATACTTGCTTCTATTCTGCCAATTTTCAGTCTGGCTAGTTGTAACAGATGCATTGGTATAGGGACAATATTTCTTGAAGAGTGTTATTCATTAATCACTTAATACATTACTGTAATAGTACAGGAACACACTGGAACGACTCCATACCCAAAAAACACCAAAGAAGTTTATTTATTTATTAAGTAAATTAAGGTATGCAAGGGAAAGTAAAGAGAAGGAGTAAACACATGACAAAAGGTAAAACGACATAACAAAGGCTATGCCAAAGTAGACATTCTGTTTTCTTCTGTCTACTAGACTATGGGTGTCTTGGCCACAGTGACAAGCAGCCACCAAATTAATTAGCTCCTTCCTCCCTCCCTGTTCATTAGCAGCTTGAGGGTTTCCCATTATTTTATATTGAATTCCTGGCCAAGAATGACCTAAGCGGGCATTCTGTCCAGGTATGTGTCCTGTCATGCAGATTAGACTTCTGTTCTGCTAACCATCACAAACCATCCAAAACCCTTAAATGGCAAACCAGAAGCAAATCCTCTTCTTCTTCTTCTTTTGGCTGCTTCTGTTATGGTTTGCCACAGCGGATCATCTTTTTCCATATCTTCCTGTCCTCTACATCTTGTTCTGTTAGACCCATCACCTGCATGTTCTCTTTCACCACATCCATAAACCTTCACTTAGGCCTTCCTCTTTTCCTCTTGCCTGGCAGCTCTATCCATAGCATCCTTTTCCCATTATACCCAGCATCTCTCCTCTGCACATGTCCAAACCAACGCAATCTCGCTTCTCTGACTTTGTTTGCAAACCATCCAACCTGAGCCATCTGTCCCTCTAATGTCCTCTTTTCTAATCCTGGCCATCCTTGTCACACCCAATGCAAATCTTAACATCTTTAACTCTGCCACCTCTAGCTCTGTCTTCTGTTTTTTGGTCAATGCCACCGTCTCTAGCCCATATAACATAGCTGGTCTCACTACCGTCCTGTAGACCTTCCCTTTCACTGTTGCTGATACCCATCTATCACAAATTACTCCTGACACTCATTTCCATCCATTCCACCCTGCCTGCACTCACTTTTTCATCTCTCTTCCACAATCCCTGATACTCTGTACTGTTGATCCCAAGTATTTAAACTAATACACCTTCGCCAACTCTGCTCCCTGTATCCTCACCATTCCACTGATCTCCCATTCATTTACACCCATGCATTCTGTCTTGTTCCTACTGATCTTCATTCCTCTCCTCTTTAGAGCATATCTCCACCGCTCCAGGGTCTCCTCACGCTCCCTACTCATGCTACAGATCACAATGTCATCAGCAAACTTCATAGTCCACAGGAACTCATATCTAATCTCTTCTGTCAACCTGCCCATCACCATTGCAAATAAGAAAGGGCTCAGAGCTGATCCCTGATGTAATCCCACCTCCACGTTGAATGCCTCTGTCACTCCTACTGCAGACCTCACCACTGTTACACTTCCCTCATACATATCCTGTACAACTCTTTAGTGCTGGGCAGTATACCTGTTCATACCGAAAACCGTTTTTTATTTTTGTTATGATATGGATTTTTCTTATACCGCAACACTGGATTAAATTGCTTAAACGACGTTTGGAACGTGGCGCAGCGGGAAACTGTTCAAGTGGGGACCTTTTTTACTGCTACACCGCTAAACACAGGTGTTGCACGGGGGCTCTTTTTCACTGCTACAACGCTAAATAGGTGTGGTAGTGTAGGTATTGCATGGTGAAAATGGACAGAGAACATTCCGAAACTGAAACTAAAGCTGTAGTCGACGATAAAGTTGAACATGATGACACAGAAGAACTTCTGCCGAAAACAAGGAGTCACGTCCGTTGCCTGGAGCTGCTTTGGTTTTAAAAGGTCAGATGTGGACCATTATGTTCAAATGTGTAAATACTGTTTCTGTTCTACTGGATAATACTGCAAGCCAAGTTGTACTTGTTTTATTTGTTTTCAATAGCCTACAGTGTAATGTACCTGAGTACTGTGTAATAGTGTGACGACATGTTGACTTTATTCTCGACATTTCCACTTTAATCTTGACGCTTATGACAAGAATAAAGTCGACATGTTGACTTTATTCTCGTACTTTGTCATTAAAGTAGAACATCATAAACTAAACTTCCTCGTAAAATGAATATTTAATTTTACTAGATTTTCTCAAACCCCGTCATAAGTTATATAGCACATTAAATGCTTTGTGTTAAGTGTTCCCTGAGCTTCTTAAACTGACTTCCTCTTGCATTGAGGAGGTGCAGGCAGCAATCGCCGCACAGAATCCATTCACTTCATGATATTCCTGCTCTCTGAACATTTAGAATGCTAAGATAAATACTTGATATAATTTTCATGATGAAATACATTAAAGCATTTATTAATCATGTGGGGGCACGGCTGTGTGGAGGTTTGCACTGCTCCCTCGCAGCAAGGGTGTTCCCTGCCTTGCATTTGCATGTTTTTCTGGTGGGTTTACTCGGCGTGTTTCAGTTTCCTTTCAAAGTCATATAGGATGTGGGGTTTTGTTATGCTATATTGACCCTGCTAGTGTATGTTTTGCTCGTATTTATCCTGCGATGTGCTGGCGACTCGTTCAGGGATGGGCACAACCCTGAATGGATGGCATAATTAAACATGTATAACGAAGATATTTTTAAAGTTCTGAACACTCCATGGGCTATTTATAACTAGTTTTAATTTCACAAAGACATTTATCGTGTGGTGATTGGTTATGTGGAGAAAGAAAAAGGAAGGATAGGAATTGGGGTTTTGGTACGTCAGATAGAGACAGCACGCGTGCAATAAAGAAAGCCCACTCAGAAGAACATCCATTGAATTCTGTGTTCGTGTCTCCGACCACCAGATCACAAACCCAACATTTACACAATATTTAAGTTAAACCTGTGCGATACCCATTCATACATCCAGTTTTTTGGAGCCTCGTCACACCTGCCATAAAGTTCTCTACACTGAACATACACCTGGTGACCCCTTACTGTGAGGGAGCAGCACTACTGCCTCACTATCGTGCATGTTTAATAACTGCTTTAATGCATTTCATCATGAAAATGATATCAAGTATTTATCTTAGCATTCTAAATTTTCAGAGAGCAGGAATATCATACAGTGAATGGATTCTGTGCGGTGATCGCTGTCTCCTCTTAGTGCGGAGGAAGTCAGTTTAAGAAGCGTAGTGATTAACAACTGGGTCGGGAAACACAACACAAAGCATTTAATGTGCTACATTAACTTATGATGGGGTTTGAGAAAATCTAGTAAATTAAAGAATGATTTTAGGATGAAGTTTAGTTTACGACATTCTACTTTAATTATAAAGTAAACTATGAGAATAAAGTGGAAATGTCGACTTTATTCTCGACATATAGTTTTGTGGGTTTTTTTCTTCACTGTGGCCCTAATACGATTCCGTAGAGCTATACCACAAATAGCATTATAAATGCAAGTTGCAGTTTTATTATTTATGCATATAGCTTAGCTTGATGCAAGGTCCATATTAATGCAGTTTGCCTAAATGATGATTCAGTTGGTAAAGATGTCATCACCAAGATTGCACTTGTTTTATTTTATTTTAATTTGGTGAATACTGTGTAATGCACCTGGGCTTGAAGCCTTGAAGTAATAGTGTAACTATCAGTAATAATACAATTATTTATTTTATTGTTATTATTTATTAGTTTAAATATTATGCAGTTTAATGATGATAAAGTTGTTTAAAAAGTCACTTTAATGTGTCAGTGGACAGAGATTGTTAACATTAACAGAAAGTGTAGTTGTTTTACAAAAAATATTTACTATTCATTCCTTTTCTAAGACATGTTCAGTGCAATACAACTTTTGACAAGCACTTCTGGATATTTTACTAAGTCTAAATGCTTCTTTGGATGGTTGAAAATATGTTGTCAAAATTATAGTTTAAGTTTTTGCAAAATTTGTTCAATAAAAAGGTTCTATATTTTGACTGCATCTGTCATGCAATGTGGTTCCTACTCTTCATTAGTGCCACCCCCTTGAAAACTATCACTTTATGGGGCCGTGCAAACCTGTATTAATACTTGTGTGCACATTAAAATGGGTTTTTTTGTACAATGTACAATGCTCTTGACAGTGGAATAGGTTATTATTAGCCAGTAATTGCAGTGGAAAATGTGGTTAACATCCACTCATGCATGGAAAAAAAATACCGTCCAATACCGTGAAACTGGGATAATTTAGAAAAATACCATGATATAGAATCTTGGTTATACCGCCCACCCCTAAACTCTTGCATACTTCTCTGCCACTCTCGACTTCCTCATACAATACCACAACTCCTCTCGAGGCACCCTGTCATATGCTTTCTTCAGGTCCACAAAGACGCAATGCAACTCTTTCTGGCCTTCTCTAAACTTCTCCATCAACACCCTAATAGCAACATCGCATCTGTGGTGCTCTTTCCTGGCATGAAACCATACTGCTGCTCACTAATCATCGCCTTCCTTCTTAACCTAGCTTCCACTACTCTTTCCCATAACTTCATGCTGTGGCTCATCAATTTTATCCCCCTGTAGTTACTACAGCTCTGCACATCCCCCTTATAGTTAAAAATCGGTACCAGTACACTTCTTCTCCACTCCTCAGGCATCCTCTCACTTTCAAATTCTGTTAAACAATCCGGTTAAAAACTCCACTGCTATCTTTTCGAAACACTTCCATGCTTTCACAGGTATGTAATCTGGACCAACAACCCTTTTGTCCTTCATCCTCTTTATAGCTGTCCTTATTTTCTCTTTGCTAATCCGTTGCAGTTCCTGATTCACTGTCGCCAAATCATCCATCCTTCTCTCTCTCTTATTCTCTTCTTTCATCGGCCTCACAAAGTACTTTTTCCATCTTCCCAACACACTCTTCTCGCTTGTGAACATATTTCCATCATCATCCTTTATCACCCTAACCTGCTGTGCATCTTTCCCAGCTCGGTCCCTCTGTCTAGCCAATCAGTACAGGTCCTTTTCTCCCTCCTTAGGGTCCAAACCAGAAGCAAATGTTAAACTAAATTAAAACTGATATAAAGAAATCCTGAGAAAATTGCAACAAAGTAAACACTGCAACAAGTAAAGGTGAAGAATCATTCTAACATTATGGGATATTATACCACAGTATTTTATACATTAACAATAAAGTAATGAAAAATATCTATTCCCTGTTTCTTGAAAGCTTAATGTATTTTAGTTTGGCACTATCAGTGAATTAAAACTCAAATGATATATATTAGAATATTATCCTAAAACAATTATAAATTAATTAAATAACACTTTTCCATGTTTTCTCCAGATGTAACTGCATTGCCATAATTAATATTTCATGTTTATATTAACTCCTAGAATTTCTTTTTGCAGGCTGTTTTTCACTATTATTTACAGTCCTTAGAGTTATGCATGTCTAGCTTTTCAATTCCCTACGGACTCCGTTGCACATCAAATGGCATTTATATCACATCTGCAGAAGAATAACCTCCACAGTAGTAGAAGTATTACTAATAGTATTGTCATGTGTACTGTGTACAATATTCTTACCCACATGTCAAACCAACATGCAACATGTTTTCACTCTTGGGCATCATGTTAAACAAGAATGATTTAATATACAGAGGCCTATTTTATTTAATAGAAAACACATATGAGTTTACCTGATGTACTCCCTACTCCTGTGTGTAATTCACATACATTTAACTAAACAACTTGGTGGTTCAATACATTTACAGTAGTTAAGCCATTTGATTAACACAAAATTCACAAATCTGTTGAATCCAATTTAAGGTCACAAGGACCAAGAGTCCCTCCTGGCAAAAACATACACAAGGCAAAAAACATCCCAGGAGAGATGGAATGAAATAAGAATGTCGGGAGAATGAGCAAAATCTGCACATTGAATACACTGGGATTTGACCCCAGTCTCCTGGAGTTGGTAATCAATAGTACTAACTACTGCACCACTTTGCCAAACTTTATAGATTACCATTTTGTGTTTTTCTTAATGTGAAATCTAGAAAGGAACCATGTAATATTATGATGTTACTTGCAGGAAACGTTTTTTTACAAGAAAAAAAGTATTCTGTAGATACATAGTTAGATGCAACTTAAACACCTACATTGTGGGTTTCACGTATGCAATGCAATTAAAAGCAATAAAAAGAGTATTGTGTATACTGCTGACTGATTACCTAAGCAGGAATCTCATACTTAAATATAGATTACTGCAAAAATCTGTGAACGAGCACAACACATTTTGTAATGACATGTTACAAGCGCATTTAGCATATTTTGAGCATGAGCATCACATTTTGCAAGTGTATGTAGCACATTCTGAGCACAAACAATGACTTTTGGCAGTGTTCTTGTGCAGTGCTGCTACCAAACATCCCTGAATAAACACCACACATTGTATAAATGCATGTTACATTTCATGTTTAGTAAATTTTGAGTGTGTACAATAGGTTTTGCAATATACGTACCACATTTCCATAATCTGAGTGTGCATGACACATTATACATAATTTTCTGGTCATGTGACTTAGGCAGTATTCTTGCATAGCATTACTACTAAAAGAATTCAAAACCTTTACTTTGAGGATGAAAGTATTGTTTATAACTTTTCTGGATGTATTTCTACAGATTTATTTTGGTTCTGTCTTAACTCTTTCTTTAGGATGACTGCTGGTTATTAAGTTTGCTTAAAGGACAAATATATTTTATTCTTTTATAATGGAAATGTGGAATATAAAAGTTAATACATCCTTATTTACAGTAGTAATAATGGAAAATTACACATTCATAAATGTACATGGTCAAAGAAGAAACCTAATTTTACACAGTTCATAATTTAAATTGTAAATTATATCAATACATTGGAAGGAATAAAAAAATTCATCCATTTTATTAACCTGCTTTAATCCTGATTAGGGTTTCAAGGAAGCTGGTGCCTATCCCAGCAAGCATACTGTAGGGTGCAAGGCAGGAACAATCCAAGGACAGATGACCAGTCCTTTGCTGGGTGAACACACAGACACAAATACAACAGGGCTAATTTAGCATCAAAAATCCACCTGTTCACATGTGTCGAGACTGTGAGAGAAAACTGGAGCACCCAGATTAAACCATTTCAGACACAGGGAGAACATGAAAATTCCATGCAGGGACAACCTGGTACATAAATCCCAGCCTCCTTATTGCAAGGCTGTAGCACTGCCTCTGCACCACCTTGCCATCCTGTAATGAAAAGTAATAAGGAAGAAAAAAAAAACTATTCACTATTGTAAAACTTTGAATCATTGTTTAATTTTTTAATCTTTTTGTAATATTTATAACATACTCCTGCATATACTTGTACAAAGTTAAATTTTAGTTGTTTATAGTTTTTTGTATTTTGTCAATTGAAATTTTTCTTATTTGTGTTAACTGACAATGATGTCAGTAAAGACTATTTACTGGAATTAAAAAAAAAAAAAAAAGAAAATTACTGTAAGCATAAAAACAGAATAGCAAAGGGCGAAAAGTCATTCTTCTGCCAACAGAAGAAGTCACTCCTAACCAGCCAGTCACAAGGCAACACTTCATTCTCTGAACATGTCTAATTTCCTTAAGAGCTTTGCCAAAGATTTAGTTATTTTTTCACAAAGATATTACCTTCCTGCTGTCAATAGAATCTAGATTTTCTGTTGTGAATTTCAGGTTGCCAAAAGAAGCTCAGCCTCATCAAGCAACATTACATTGGAAATTTTAAAGCAAGTTAGAAGATTCAAAATTGGATACATTATTTTAAAAACTAAAGAAATCTATCCACTATTTGAACCTGCTTCTAACAAATATGGGTCTCAAAGAGCCTGTCCCTGCAGCAAGGCAAGAAGTGACCCTGGATGGATTGCCTATTCATTATTTAAAACTATAGTATTATTCATTTATTTTATTTTTGTGTCAGGCCGTCAAGCAGAAGCAGCCAAATATCCGGTCTTAACCACAGAACTACAGTATTTAGATTCAGTTTAGAAACGGCTGTATACTGAGTAAAAGCTTGTTTTGGATGGGATTTTTTCGTATACATCAGACAGCCAATTTAATTAATATATAGACTGGTACTTCATCTAGGAATGGTTCCTACCTTGTGCCAGTGCTATTAGGATAGGTCTCACCTACCTGCAGTATTTCATTTGAATAAGTCATTTGAACAAACTAATTAACTTTTTGTCAAATACTATATGCAAAGCACCCATATTAAACTACTAAAAAGAATACAACTACCCCAGACCAAAGTTTCCCCTTGTGACTGTGGAAAATTAAAAAGCCAAAATTACACCATCCAATAGCTTCATTCATATATTGCTAATAATTCAGAATGTCTGCCTACCCAGACATTTACAACAGTTACAAAGCAGTAAATGATATTATATATTAGGAACAAATTATTGTGGAAGATTACCAGTTGTAAGACTGGAAGACTGGAAATGTGTAATTATGCACTCTCAGTTACCAAAATGCACTTCCAAAATATCTCATGCTCGCAAATGGACATATGGCAGTAATCTGATTCCACAGAATATGACTCATAAATACTATAGTGCAACAACGTGATACTTAAGAGAAAGCAAATGTAAAAATGATTCTCTGCCAACCATATACACTTTACTGGGCTTTACTTATCTAGTATTCTTATACTGTATTATCTATGTTCAGTACATTACAAAAAGCTGATGTTTAGAAGTCTGACCTTTAAAAAATATTAAGGATTAATAGTTTTTTTGTTATATACCATAAAGATTTGCAAAATCCATCCATCCATTTTCCAACCCGCTGAATCTGAACACAGGGTCACGGGGGTCTGCTGGAGCCAATCCCAGCCAACACAGGGCACAAGGCAGGAACCAATCCCGGGCAGGGTGCCAACCCCACAATCTTCCACAGTCTCCGTACTGCAAGAATATTATATTTTTACATCCTATACTGTATATAAATTTGATCATTATTTGATTCAATTAACTTTATTCTACCCTACATTTTCCCCATTGTCCAAGCCCATTTGTCACAAATTTACACGATTACAGAGTATCCACCAAGTCTACTCTCAATTGCAGAGTTGAAAAATTTGTTAATTTTATTTTTATTTTGATCTATATAAATTCAACAGAGTTGCAGCCTCAGCACTGATCCTCGAGAGATCCCACTTTTAACATCACCTAGAACAGAAAAAGTTCCTTGTACAGAGACTCATTGCTTTCAGTGTTTAAGCCAGTTTTACATACATCTGTAACTTTTCCTTGAATCACCATTTCTCATGAGCATTCATGTGGTAACTTATAAAACTTTTTTTTTATACAAATCATGTCATACTGTATGTATCACTCTGATGAAATGCCTTTGGTGCCTGCTCATAAAATTCTAGCATATCAGTGAAAGCTTAAAAGCACTAAAATGTTTTCATTTAATTTATTAAAATTTTAAATAAATTGTGTTTTTTCTTTTCAGAACTGAAAAGATACCAATTTCTTATTATGAATAGATGCGGTATGCATTTGAAATAAGATTTTTAAGCCAAGTTTTAAAGCTCTTGCATCATAAGTGAAAAAAGCTAGATTGTAATAACATGCAAAATTAATTTTATTAAGTATTCTACACAAAATAATCATACAGTTGAAATTAAACTGACGATTTTAATGTGCAGGCAGAATAGATAAACATCACTAGATTTGTTTAAACATGTACATATATTGTTATTATATAATAGTAAACATTAAAGATTATTTGTTAATGGTGCAGATGGTGCAACAAGTTTTCATCCTTGGTTTGATTTCTAATTAGGGTTTGCGTATTCTTATCTTGATCAGATCACTTTTTTCCCACAATCAAAAGACCATCCTATTACAGGTCTATTGTAGATCCTAAATACCCCTAGCTTTCTTGTGCTTGAGTGTTTTCAGCTAATGGACAAGCTTAATTCCTATTTTACACTCAGTGCTAACCGCATCTAATCTGGTTACTTTGGCAGGAGAAAACTGATGTAGTCTCATTACTTAATAATATTTTAAGACTAATACACCAAGTAATTTTTAGTAATGTTTTAAAATTAATATTTGACTTAGAAAGCTTTTTCATATATGTGTTTAACTAGACAAAATTCTAATGATATTCAGATACATGTATTCTTAAAATTTTTGCTAATTTCTTGACTGAAAATAATTTATAGGAGTAGCTAGAAAAGATTTTTGTGTTTTGCAGTGGTCACTTGTAGGCCCCTTAGCAGTAAGTAGTCAATTCATTCCTAACTACTAACTTGTTTTTTAGCTATCTAACCTAACAAGGATTGTATCAAACCAGTGCTGCAAGGGACAGATAAGTGGATATGTTGTACTGTATGTTAGCTTGTCTTATTCATGATTGCTCCATTAAATGTCTGTGTGAACATTTATGGATTTCTTAAATACTAGAGTAATTGCTAACAGTCAGAAGCACCATTTTGATGCCTTTTTACAGCTTCTGTATCAGCAATTGCCCAAGGCCATCTGAGATATTAAAAAGACAAAGATATGTTGCTATTGTCAGCAACTTGTACTTGTTCTTTTCTAAAGGATGCATCATAGTAAAGACATATGTTGTTAGATTTGCCTGTCTCCTAATAAATGCTACCATGAGAGGTTATTCATTAGCATACTGTTCATTAGCATACATCTTCCAAGGATTATGTTTTTTGTTACAACCATTGGTAACATTTACAAATGGTTTTTTTTGAAAGGTAGATTTTGAAATGTGGAATGACTGGTAATTTGAGAATAATAGAAATGTGCATGTTACATGTGTTATATCAGGTACATTTTCCTGTAAACAGTGTTTGTATATAGTGCTTACTGATCATTTGGCCTACTTCAAAAAAGTGCACAGTATTGTAATGCATGGTTTTAATCTCAAGGTAAATGTAGATCTAGATGAAGATTTTATATGTTTTTCTATATATATTGCTTTCATGCTTAAAATCCACACACATATTATTACATAAATCTCTTAGTATTTTCTTTTCTTTTTACATTTTTAACTATTTTGCAGATGTTTTAATTCTTCACTATATTGGAAGTTTATTGCAATTAGTGTTAATTTTAATATAGAAAAGTGTTTTGACACTTTCTTTTTGAACAGATTGGCTAACAATACAGGAGGAGAGGTGGTTAGCTGTGTTAATTACCCTTTGACCTTTCTGTGATTCTTCTTGTCATGACCACTGAACTACTGAGGACAGTTTCTAATAGCTTCATAATGGGAATTTAAGTGCCCTCAGTTGTAATGAAGGAGCACTGATGTGTATTTAAGGATAATGAAAAGAAGCCATTATAAGTGACATCTGCTTTAGTAAACAACATTTCAAGAACCACATACTGTAGAGTAGTAAAATGTATAATTATTATGTGGAAACAACATATTTTAACCATGAATACCTCTATACATTTTTCATGTATTTGAAGTTATGGAGCATGTAAGTGCAAATGACAGTATGACATTGCATTTCTGTTATTTACAACTCATCGCTACAATTTTTAACACAAGCACTACATATTAGAAGTGAGACTTAAACAGGTTTTAAAGTGTTTATGTGTAGTGAAGCACAATGAAATAAACTGCTTTTATATATAATTGAAAAATTATAATAATCTTTGGAAAATCTGTAATGTAATACATTTAAGTTTTAATAATGAAAACATTTTGTTTTTTAACTTTATTGTATATGGGATTAATAAAGTTATCTATCTATCTATCTATGTATGTGTATTATGACACATGAACACAAATAATAAATAACTTTTAAAAGATTTAAAACATCTGTCAGCTTTTCTGTCATTTATATAAAATAGGAATATTAAAGTGTTGAACTATACTTATCCTTGCAGTGTCATATTAGTTTTTTCATGTTTTGTTTTTCTTGGGCAGAAGGAGAAGTGTCACCTAAAACCCAGTTAAATGCAGTAGAGGAATGAACTTTAAAAGAAAGAGCTAATCCACAATAGATGAGGCAGAATTAAGATCTCCTTTCAAATCACTACCTTCATCTGTTGTTGTTAATGCCAGAAATTGTTCTGGCTATTTTCTTACTATACAAAGAAGATTTAACAGCTTGGAAATTTAACGTAATCCTAATTACATGAATGAGGGTTAAAAGGGCAGGGGTTTAATGCAAGTCATGTATTGTAAATGTTAGAGGTAAAATAGTACATTCTGCATTGTTCTCTAAAATACAGAGATATTTATCTTTTTATTTTTGTTCATTTATAAGACTCATAATTGTAACACTGAAGCACTGCTCTGTTTAACTAAGAAACACTATTTCTCTTTAAATGAGAATTTCTCTTTAAATGATGATTGTCAGCGTAATCATACTGCAAAAATGCATCATGCAATAACACTGTAAAGTGAAGTCTTAATTTTAGTAAAATTAGGTTTTTATACACAACAGGAACATATTGAAAAGTATGCAGGGCCATTTCTAGGTATAGACTGTCTAGGCAAGAGCCTAGGGTACCCTCTAGTGGCCAGGGTGTATTGCTGCAGCCCTCTGTAGAGATTCTTTTATTTAGTTTAGAAAAATTTGTCCTTACCAGACCGGATCACAAAAAAATCTTTATGTTGCACCTCAGCAGCACCTGCAGTGTGCACAGAACAAATTGTGTGCTGTTGCATACACTAGTGCATTCAGCATGCCGAGCATCTCGTCACTACCTGTGCGCTTGACCGTAAGGCAGAGCTGTTTCAACTTTGGCAGGTAGCCACTGCCAGGACCAGGAGTCAGAGCTCACCCCCTGGTTTTCCCACTTGTGAGGCAGCCTACCAGATGGAGACACAGCTGGGTCCCAGTCCATTCCTCTACTTCAAGCGTGGCACTGCAGGGTGAGCGACTAGGTGAACTACTCTGCGACCAACTGAGTGCTGGCAGCTTCCTCCTGTCATCACCACCAACGCCCGCTTGGCTTGTTCCTTGAGTTGTGAAGTTCTAGGTTGAGAGAGTGGGGCTGAGGAGAGAAGGTCTTAGAGGCAAGACCACTGACACTATTACAGGGACACTGGCCAGTACACCACCAGGAATTTTTAAACAATACATATACTCCAGGGGGACATTACACAGGGACACGTTTAGCACTACACCAGCACAGTTCCACTTGTCCCTCCCCACAAAAAGGCCCTGGTGGTGATGCTACAATGACCAGTCAGACTTTGAAGGGCAAGCACTGGCAGAAAAATGGAAGTTTCCAGGATTTTCGTAAAGCTAACATGACCACAGTGGAACTGTTATCTTTCTTGCAAGAAACTAATTTAAATTAAATACATCCAAATATGTGGATAGTGCTCAGAATTACAACCACTACTCCCATAACTGTAGTTTCTGCAGAGAGAAGCTTCTCAAAACTGAAGTTCATAAAAAATTACTTGAGGTGTACAATGTCACAAGACATTCTCAATGGCCTTGCAGTGATGAGCATTAAAGAATTTTGTCTTGGAATACATCATATGATGATGTTATAAATTATTTTGCTACAAGAAAGTCAAGGCATGTCCTATTTTAGAAAGACTTTATTTGCAATGTTAAGTCCCTTCATTTACCAGTAATGTGTTTCTAATATTGTTTGTTGGACTTCCTTTTTCTATATAAGTTTGTAGAGTCTGTTAAATAACTTATTTACATTCAATGTGGTTCTATTTTATTTTATTGTTCTATAAACTTTTGTATGTTTTGGTACATACACAAATATGCAGAAAAGTTCTATTGTTGTATTATTATTATATTATTCTATCCATCCATTTTCCAACCCGCTGAATCTGAACACAGGGTCACGGGGGTCTGCTGGAGCCAATCCCAGCCAACACAGGGCACAAGGCAGGAACCAATCCCGGGCAGGGTGCCAACCCACCGCAGGACACACACAAACACACCCACACACCAAGCACACACTAGGGCCAATTTAGAATCGCCAATATTATTCTATTTACATTTAATTATTTTAATTGTGTTAGTAGCAAATTGTGTCTGTGTCTGTGTTTGGTGGTGTAAAAGTTGTAAGAGGAGAAATATTTTCTTACCTGGGGCTCCAATAAAATAATGGGCTTCATGTTTGTAAAATGTAACTTGGCACTGTATAAATTTAATCAAGTGAAAATCCTATTTAATACAATTACTTTTTTGCACATTTGAATTGTGGTCAAGTACTGATCTGTTAATGAATCAGGAATGAATTAAGGGGCAGTTAAATGATCATTTGTTCTCTTTCATTTAAGGTGTATTTTAAAATGTACAGTTCATCCAATGAGCAAATTGTAACCAAAGGCAGACTTTTAAATATTTTAACTTTTATTCATATATTTTATGTATATTTTAAATTTAATAATTTCAAACATCATCCTTTGGCCTGGACAGAGTGTGAGTTCATTGCAGGGCCACTCATGTAGACACCCACATTCCCACTTACAGAAGACTATGTTACTTTCACAACATTGTACTGAATCAATAATATGTTTCAAAATTATAGAAGTGTAACTTGATGTTGTAAAGGCAACATAATTTAGTTGCTGGTTGCTGTGCCCTGAGCCTTAACCATTTTGAATGATAACAGTTTGATGTGTTTTATCATTTCAAGTTCAGAGTATTGTTTGAGTGGATTACTGCCTTTGCTGATGTACAGTGAAAGGCTACTTGCTACTAGGATTATTTGTGGTTTTAGTGTGGTATTAAGAAAACAACAAATAAACATAATACATCCCCAATGCTGCAAACATACATTCCTGTTGTAGATTAAGCTTTGTCTATGATACTGTGAACAACTTTATCAATTGCGTGTCATAAATGGAACCAATGATACCAGAAATGCAGCAAGCAAGAGCCTAAGACTGTTGTACAAATGACTGGCTACAAATTTATTTGGTATTTTTATGAACAGGATGGCATTAAAAAACACATCAAAATATGTATATACTGTATCAGTGTCACCCTTACCATTGAAAATAGCAGCCCAGTTATCTTGGTCACCTTCCCAAAAATCAATAGGTTCTCCAACCAATTCTAAATTGGGAGCAGATAAAAGCTTCGCAGCATCCAATCTTGAAAGAAATTGGATTAATTTAAATCACATTGCTATGTATTTTCTAAGGGGACATACATTTGTTTAACTTTGTTTGTTACTTCTGTTCATATTCTGTCATTCTTTACGAATGGCTGCCAAAATCATCTTCACCCTGTGCTGGAATCAGTGTGAAAACTTTGAAACAATTTGGAATTAGTCACACACTGTGATTTACTTGTGGCGACAGGTGACTGATGATCTTATAGCAACTCTGTCATTAAATGTGACATACCTTCAGCAGAAAACTGTTGCAAGTTGTTTCACGATATAAATCTGAATCTGCATTCCTGCAACTCTCTTCCTCTTTGAATGAATTTACTTTAAATGCAAAGCAAACAGCTGTTCTGACCCGTTTTTAACAAGTTAGAAAATACTTTTTGTAACTGTGGTTTGGTTTAAAATTTGTATGTATGTAATTTTTGTTGGTATGCTTTTATTGTATTTCAATTTAAAATGTAAGGGATCTCACATTTTCAATTCAATTCAGGGTTGTGGCAACTGGAGCTGACCTGGCAACACTGGCTACATGGCAGAAAATTGCCTTTAACAGACTACCAGTCTATTACAGAACTCACTTGTGTTCCAAGGCTAGCTTGGAATCAGTAGTTAACCTAACAGGCATGTCTTTTGGAATGTGTAATGGGAAAACTGTAGTGGCTGGAAGAACATCAACACACATTGGTAAACAAGCAAAATCTATACAGACCACAGCACAGCAAAGGATCCAAACTCAGGAGTTTGGATTTGTGAAACTGTAGCAGTGCTAACCTTTATGCTATCTTATCACCAATATTCATTTTATTTGTAAACCAGACTACTAAAAAAGGCACTACATACAAAATAGTGCAGTAGAAAACCGCTCGTCTGCCAGACGTTGAGCACTTTTTCAATAGAGCATGTTTGATTATATGAAAATTTCTAAAAGCAATGCAAAATTTGCAATAAATTGTATTTTGCAATAGGTGATAGGCAGTACATTATAGTGTTAATACTAGTGCTTACACCCCAGCATTATACTGGTACATTTAAGAGTGTGAAAACAACCTGATCCATAACATCGCACACCAATCTGTCACAAATGGCTATTGTAAATCCACATTTGATATATTATATCAGATAATGTTGTAAGGGTTGAGAATGTGTGAATTTTCATAAAATAGTGCCTAAATGTAAGTGACTTAAGTAACCAAAACCAGAACTGTAAAATAAATAGCATCGCTTTCAAATAAGGGAAATATTTTCTGTAATATTAAAAGCATAGTTCACGTTATTTAACCACATCTTGTAGGTTTATTATTAAATAATGCTTTTATTTCAAAATTAATTATTTTTGTAAATATATCAACCTGTATGTTTACAGTTTTCACATTTACTAAAGAAAAGTGAAATGTATCAAATAGGCTATTGTTCAATACATTTTATTGTATTTTTTATATGATAATATGCTGACATTAATGTCCATTAATTATTCAGAACTAATTACGTATTGAACAGTTTCAATGTAAAACATGTGTAAAAATGCATTTTACAGTAATTCAGTTGAAAATAAAGAGTTAATACTTTTTCATGTCATTGAACCGTTAGACAGTAATCTTTATTAAACTGTACATTGCACATAATCAAATATAATAACCACTGACACTTAACATGTCAGGGTGAAGCACAGCTTGTTGTGATTTAGCTCCCAACAAATGACTTAACAACACAGCACCCTATGCACTTTGCTAATTACATCATAGATTTCCCTTTGATGAATACAAAGCGAATTAACACAAGATTGCTAATCCACCCTTTTGCCGTTATTGTTCTACAAGAAGCCATGAAAGCCCCATGCATTTAGTTACACAAACATCAGTATTAACGATTGCCTGTTTGGAAGTGGTGACAAACTGCAGTCTGGCAGAATTCTGAGGCTGAAACCAATCAGAAAGTTAATGAGGAGAAAAATTACTTGCTCCTTAATTACATCTGTGGTAAGTAGTAGAAAAGTAAATTGTGGGTGGATTTGATCTCAGCTAATGTTTGCTTAGGGTGGTGAAGGTCAAGAACTTTAAAATTGTTTTATGTATCTTCCATAACTTGCAACTTCATAAAAAGATATCAGCACTATTGCTTGGTACATTTAAATATAAATGCTTCTGTAAATTTAATTACATACTTTAATGTGAATAAAACTGCGGAAAAGAAATTTGTGTCACATACACAGATAAGTATTCTGAATAAGTAAACTATTTCAGAAACTTTAAAAGTAATGTGTCATTCTACTTTTTCCTATAAATTCAAATACTTTGCATTTTGCTAGAAAGAATGCTTAATTTAGCCCCAATAGAAGAAATATTTGTACTTTTTATGTAGGACATGCAATAAGCATTATTTTAAACATACTTGTGTCAAAATACAGTCGCATTGCTTTTTTTAACTCTAGCTCAACAATTTTTCATTTAAAAAGATGAAATAATGGCATTGCTTTGCAGTTATTTACTGTCTACTTTAACATCAGAGTCATGAAATTACGTCTTTAAATGATTGTGTCTTAAAAACAGATTTATTTTAAACAGGTTGATAGTAACATCAGAGAGTAATATGTTTTCTTTTTTTCCTTTTCTAAGTATTTTCTCCATTTGGCTGTCAAGAAGCAGGTTCATCATGCTTGCCCACTGGTTCAGGTGGTAACTCTGGAACCACAAAGCGGGAATCTGAAGAAACCAGCGAATCTGGAACCTTTATGGTTGAGTCCATCATTGAAAGCAGCAATTAGGAACAATATGAGGCTGATTGTGTATGTCTGGAAGAGTCTTGAGTCCGTTTTCTTAATTTTAGACTTTTTGTCAGTTGCCATATTAATTTTGTTATCAGCTGTATTAAAATTAATTGAAATTATGTGAGAAAAATACAAAATGCTTTATGTGATTTTTCCACGTACAAAATAATGTACTAAAGTGCTTGTTTAATTTAATGTTATAGAAAATTTTAAAAATATTAGCATTGTTAGGCTTTTATTTAAGTCAAAATTGTAACATTTTATTTTTTGATTTTACATTGCTGGATACAGGTTTGTTGATCAAGAGAAAAGTCTTAATGTCTTCTTTCATGTATTTGTACTATAGATCAGAAGAGTTCAGTAAAAGTAGTGTAGAGTTGCAGTATGGGGTAAGGTGATCTTCTAAAATCCTGAGGCTGTCATCAGAGCTAACAGTTCAGTAGGAGATTTTATTTTGATAATTTGCTGTAAATAGTACAGTAAATTTAAATGTTGGGATATGATGAGAAAAGAAGGCAGTACAGTGATTCAGTGGTCAGTGTTGCTGTTTTCAGCTTCACGTGCTCCTTTGTGAAGCTTTTGCTTTCTTCGTGTGTGTGTGTGGGTTTTTTTATTGGGTACTCTACTTTCCTCCCAAAATACCTAACTTTTAATTGACTGGACATGAAAAGTAATTATGATGTGTCTTGCATTTGCTGGATATACCATTCAGTTTTAAATCTGACTTCAGTCCAGTAATGGAACATTAGGATTTAGTGAATACATGGAAAATGGCCAAAGAGACTGTATTATTATTATTATTATTATTATTAATGTATTAATATTTAGCATATATAAATCTGTTCTGTATGTTCACATTTGATCTTTAGTGAAATAGTCTAGTGAAATTTTCCTAGACAGATGTTGCATTGACTTGTAAACTTTGATTTTATCTTATTTCAGTAATATATTTTTAATAATCTCTTCATCTGTCCATGCATTTTCTGAGCCGCATTCTTATATTACATGCTCATGTTTATTCTTTTGCATTAAAGAATATGTGAATTTATTAAAAATTACAGCAGACTGTTTATAATTTTATTGAAATTGTGAATATGTAGTTACTGTATAATCAAACCAGCACATTTGAAAAAATAAAAAGAATTTAATGTAGTCTCATAATATTTGTGTCACTTGCAAAGGTTGTTTTAAAAGTTATATTGTAATACCATGAAAAGGGTAGAAAAAGTCTTCTGTTTATCCTAGCTACAAAGTTTATGGAAATAAAAATGTTATTGATGACTGAATTTCATTGTGTGTATTTAGGGAGTGCAATATAAAATACAAAAAGAAAATTACTTGTATTTTCTTCGCTCTCTGCTTTGAAAACATCCATTTGATTTCACCCCATCTGTTGTAATCAATAACCTGACCATCTTGTTTTTTTATTAAATGCACTTACTCTTAATTTCATCCACCAGTGGTTTTAGAGAGAATAATGTGGAGTTACCTATATAGGTTTGACATTATAAATCACTTCTTGAGACTGAATCGTACAGTGGTATCGATTGATCCTGATATATCACAGAAATTTACTGTCACTTCTGTTTTCAATTAAAGATACAATCAGTCAGATAATGACTTAATTGGATTTTACAGAAGATTGAGTTTTATTGCCCTGTGCTTTACGAGTTTAGTTAAGGAAGACCATTTTATCACAGTTGTCAGGGCCTGCAGCTGAAGGCCCATTCCCCTTTGCTACCTCTGCTGCTTTTGTGCTTGTGTACAAGGTTTGTAAAATTGCCCATAGATGCCCTTACTTTGGTCTTCCTACAACTCAGAATGCTGAAGTTTATTTTTATTCAGTATTTATGTGAATTTTTTTAATATTTACATATGAAAACCTTTGAAAAGCTGTTGGTTTCTTTAAAAAGGTATGGTCAGTAACTGAAATGCATTGTTTAGTCTTTTGTACATTTAATCAATTAAACATTCTCACAGTTTTACTCTTTGTCTAAGAATAAGCCTTGATATGGAAAACCACATTTTAAAAAAAGTAGGACCATTTGCTGTGTTGAATCCTAACTAAAATCTACAAAGTACAGGGTGACAAATACAAATTTAATCAAGTAGTAAATCAATATTGTCATTGGAATATACAAAAAAGAAGATAAGATTTTCAGATATTTTTATAGGAGGCAACTCTTTTAAAAAAAATAGGAATTTCAAAAAATGTCATTATGTACAGGACACAATGTTATTAAAACTGTATAGAATTGCGACACTGGTGCCTGACTGTCTAAGTAAACATAATATTGAATGAAGCTGAAATATGAACAGTGCTAGTGATATCAAATCCACATTTTTGGCTTCGGCATTTATAAGGGCCCTAGTATCAGAACATGCACTTTTCAACTTTATTTCTGATCTGCTTATTGTATTATCACACATTCTATTGTGTAAATTACTTTTTTTCTCTTTGTTCATGCAGGATATATAAATACAAATATAAAAAGCTATAATTGTAAATTAATCACATACCATAGTCATTTGGGCTACTTATGTTTTGGGCTGTGGCTGAACACAAACTAAAAAGATTTTTTTTTACCATATTTAATTTACCTGTTTTTAATAACAGTGATCTTAAATCTTTTTAAAAGGTTTTAAAGTAGGACCATTTTATAAGAGGTTCAGTGATGAGAACTGCCACACTCTGGAAAAGAGGGATAGTATCTCACATTAGCTTCCCAGCCTAAGATATTTCTTTTTGAGCCACAAGTAAGAACTTGGGGATTGAAGATGGTGTGTTTAAGTCACAGAGTTGGGCATGATAAAATCCTGCCTTATTTTGTGGCTTTATGAAGCCCTTGTAATCAAACATTATATATTTTTTTTCAATTCAGAAGTATTACTAATAAAAGTACATACAGTATGTAAATATGCGTTTATTATAATTGTTTGGTGCATTTTTTAGAATGTTGGACGTTGATCAAATAGTACGAAATCAGAAAAGTCTGGCTTATGCATTGCTTAGATATTCATCAATCTTGGGCAAGCTTCATAATTTTCCCTGCACTTTGCTGCTTGTGTACTGCAATATTTTGCGCTTTGTGAGACTTGCTTTCTTTATCCGGTTGTCTGCCAGTTGCATGTACTGTATGGTTTCTGTAGATGTACTGAGGTGTATTTCGCATATCTAGTTCTTCTGTTATCTAGATGCCCATTGTATTTGTAGAAAGAGGTGTCAGAGGTCTTATATAAGGATCTTTTTCTCTGCACAGATCTAAAAAGGAAACTGCCATTAGATTGACAAAAGTCATATTTGTTTCTTTAATTTTAAAAAACCACTGTATACCTCCACAATTTGAGATGAAACACCATACTAGATTAATTGGGATCAGAAAATGTTTGCATGTTTGTCTACATTCATTTACTTCACCTGAATTTACAGTATTTGCAGGAATTCATTATTTAACTCAATGGATTAAATCTGTAGTAATTTATTCAATTCTGATTGTAAACATAAGGCAGGAATATTCATTTGATTATAGTATGGTAAATACAGGCACTATGCCACCTTTTAATTGCAATTAAATCGTTCTAAAATTATCTTACAACATTTTAAAACCCTTTTAGTAAGTTAAAATTTTACTTTTTGATGTAAACTGTATATTTACAATTTTTTTAAGCTGTAAAAGTAAAAGTGTACATTAATACATGTTTGCGAGGAACGTTAAGTTTCCACACTTTTTTTAAACTATTTAAGAATTTCAAAAACAAATTACTAGCATCACTTTTCTGCTTATCTTCATTTGTGATGCAGTTTTCCCAGCGTCGTACCAACTTTTTAATGCCCAATTACTACTACTCCTGCTTTCACCATTTCCAACAAAAATGGAAAAATGCGGGAAACTTTTTGATCGTGTTTGTTTGTTTTGCAGTCTCCCTCTGTACTTCAACATTCAGTATGTAGTGCTCAGAATAATCAGTTTACTTAATGGCAAAATTTCCTCAGCTTATGAAAGCATTGAGTAAAGTTCAGTTTTGTCTCCATTGTTAGACTCAGAACCACTTAGTGAGTCAGCTTTGACGGTTCCAGGAACTGGTCTATAAGCAGACACCAAAGGAAGTGTGGTCCATGAGCACAGTGCATGAGTTTTTTGAGTGCAAAAATGAGTTCAGGGGTTTTTAAATAAAAAAAAAAAGTTCACTCACACTCCTGGCGGATGGAGGTGTGCATGGTAGCGTGGAGAAGCAGACTTGGGGTGTTAATAGAGGAAATTTCAAAGCCCACGTTCACGTGCAGACATGCAAGGTTCCAATGATTTCCTCATTAGCACTCTGGGGTGAGTAGGCACCTGTACCCTCTGAAGCATAAAACAAGCATGAGGAGTAGAGCAGCAAGGAGAAAAATCAGGAGAAAAGAAAAAAGACAGAAGATATAATACAGTATTAAGATAAAATGAAGAAGCAGGATCATTGCTGACCTGGTGTGATAGTGTGGAGGTAAGTGTTCAGGAAGTGACCCTGAGAGGAGTGAAGGGACAGCATTCATGGGGCAAAATCACTCCTGCTGAGCACCCAGGTAGCATGAGCGACCAACCGTTCCTAGTGGGCTCCTGCTGAAGGCAAAAAGATGGCAATAAGAGTATGTAGCAAGGCTCACATCTCAAGATATGCACATCTTAATATTTTGACTCTCATTTGGTAGAAATAAGTGCCTTTCTGATGGTTTTTGAGAGTTTCTAATTGATTTCTGCTGTTTGTGCTTTTTAGAAAAGTTTTCAGCAGCTTCTTTCATATATGAAAGTGAAAGCAGGGGATGTACTTGCACTTTGCTTTTTAGACAGATTAATTAAAAGTAACCAATTAGATTGACTTTGATCAAACCTTACCACTTCATGTTGGGATGGGCAACAATGAAATGCCAGCAGGAGTTAAAGTTTCAGGCTGCTGATGTCATAAAATCAGGGCTGAGATAAAATAGGAAGTCATTGAGATTCTGGCATAGGCAGGTGACTGGGATTATGATGAAAAAAGTAACACTCTAAGCAGTAGAGTTCTGTGTTTCTTCTGCTATGCAAACATTTGCCAGGTTTCAAAAATCCAATAAATTCTAGAATAGTTGTGTAAATTTTAAGAAACTATGAGCCAAGCTCACAGTCTTGATGTTATGACTGCTGTGACACATACAGAAGGAAAACCTCAAAAAAATCCTGACCACAACAATCTTTAACCGTAATAATTTAGGAAGTTTTTTGACTACAATAAACAATTTCAGAAGTCAAGGAAACTTTCAAAGAAACAAAAATGCCAACTTTAAAAATACAATAATATCAAAATGCCAAAAGATTTTAAAAAGAAATAAAATCTCAGTTAGCCAAGCCAAAGCTGCGAAAATACTGAAGTACAAAGCAACATTGTTATACCTAACATAGAAAAAATATAAAGGAGAGTTATATTAGGACTGTGAAATGATATAGCAACCATCATTAAATATGGATAAAAGGTTCTGTATGTTGTGAATCCGTAAGATCACTAAGAATTTGTCAAAAAAACAAAACCTCAATACAAAATCATTAAAGATGCAAACCTTTCAAAGAGCAATTAGAAACTGGAGGAGGAGCCTGAATAGTACTCTGGTGTTTAGTTAAAGACAATCTGACGCATATGGCATCTGTAAACTAAGTCAACCACCATCAAACACAATTAGATAACATAATTAAAAGAACACACAGAAAAGACCAACTTGAACTAACATAAACTAACTGAACAATTCAGAATTAAAAATAATACGAAAAGAAATCAAACCCCAGAACAAGATCCACAACAGAAAATAAAACTTGAGGGATTGTTGCAATGCATTTTTGATTATGTACATTTATTTTTTCATAAAATATATGCACAATTGTTGATGTGAAATTTTCACATTATTTTGCTGACATTATTATGTTGCTATTTTGTTTTATCTCAGTTGCCACTAGGGCTGTCAGATCAACCTTCACTATTTGAATATAATTCTAATTTATTTGAAGAAAATCATTGAAAGGCATTAACTGATATTTGATTGCAAAACATACAGATGTTTGTTTTACCTCTCACTACTTTTTACATTGCGTTACTCCTCACACACTTTGCAAAGCTTCTGTATTTTGCAGATCTTGTTTTACACATCAACCTTTTAGTAATGTTGAATTGTTAGCTTGTTATCTTCATTAGTAAAACTTAAAGACACACCACTTCACAATATTGTTTGAGACAGTTTGTATGCAGATTAACAGAGCAGTTTTTCTAAACACATCTCCAGTACCCTTGAAGTATCATTCTGCTTCTGATCCTGCCCACATTCATTCTTACACTTGTGATCACTAACTATTGTTTAATGCTAACGCTCTCATTAATGCAAATGAAAAATAACGGTCATATAGTTCTGTTTTAACCTTTTGTAATTATAACAATTTAAAATATCCACTTTAATAAGCCTCTTCAGTGTAACCAAAGCACTATTGGCTTCCTCCACCAACGTACAGTAGCTTGCTTGACACAAAAACAATGAGGCATAATTTAAAATATTTAACCTACTTCTATTACAGTTTTGCTGCATCTGTAAAAGGGGAAAAAGACCCCATTTATTTTAATCCCGTCTGTTATGCATTGACCACTGGCTTCTGCTTGCAGCACTCAACTGATGTTCAGTGCTACAAACTTATTAAGTCGAAGTCCATTTTTTTAGAATTATTTGTATTTGTTATTTTTAACTACATCCTACAGATATTGGGATTTTTTTTTTTCAAAATGTTTCTCTGAATTGTTATATTGCCTTAGCAGTACCTTAGTAAGCACAAACTCAATTTACAGAATTTTTAAGATGCTCTAAAAAGTCTGAAAAATAAAAATTATAATGAGGATTAGACACTTAAAGATGATTTAAATTCAACATTTAGCTCATTCAGTTACTACACTTGTGAAACACGAATAGACTCCCAGTGCTTCAATTTGTATTAAAGAAAAGACCTTACCTCTTATGGTCTTGAGGACCAAAAAGTCACTTAACTAAGGAAAATAAAATAATGACAGCATTTAGCATGTTTAAGTAACCATGAACAGTTTTGTCTAGGCTTCTTAAGAACATATAGGCAGTGCTTAGTGTGTCCGGTTCTGCTTATGTCACTTTGTATGCATGGTGAATCCCATTTTGAGGAAACACTGTTTTTTCTAACATCCTCTCATTTGAAGTTAACAGTATTGACACAACAGTGTTTTCATTCTCTTTAGACAATCCCTAAGTAAAAAAATATATATACAGTATTAATGTAGCAAAGCACAGTGCCAGCATGCATGGCTCATAGGGATTTTAGGCTCCTTTACGTGGCTGGTTTTATGGTTCATAGTCCTAACAAATATTTGCTTACCCACCCATCAGATTTAGACAGAAGACTAACAAATCTGAAACACTATGCTGAAAAACTATGCTGCACTATCGCTTCCGTTCACCTTCCTAAAATATAAGGCAACTAATGTAAAGTAGGCCAATATCACACCCAGAAGCACACCACCATACATCCCCCTTTGAATGTAATCAACATGTGCATATGTGTGTGTGTGTATATGTATCACAATCTGATTGCATGTGTGGTTACCTACCAGGTAACGCCACAGTGCCCTCTTCAGTTGCAAGAAGCAAATCATAGAATGTTGCATAGTTTACTATCAAATAATGCAAAGAGTACATGACATGTGTTTCGCCCTAATTCTGGGCTCATCAGGCGTACACACTCACTGCGCCCCCTCTCGGGGATCAGACGTCAGCATCAGAGGTGAAGCCTCTTTTACATTGCGCCACGGTGTGTGGTTTGTTTATTTGACAGCATGTAGAATTAGGGCGAAACACGTGTCGCGTACTCTTTGCATTATTTGACAGTAAACTATACAATAATACATACAGGGTGGCACAGGAACATCAGCAGTTGTTTAGGACCAATGCAACATCATTTAGAAACCCTTGCCATTAGTTATAATGGAGCAGTGGAGTGGTGCACAACGAGCATTTGCTGTGAAAGCCTTTTATAAGAATGGTGATAGTGTGACTGCTGCACAAAGTGAATTTCTGCATCATTACCAGTTAGGACATCATGATTGTGTCCTGTCTGCTCATGTGATTACAACATGGGTGCATAATTTCGAAGAAATGGGTTCAGCCTTAAAAAAGAAGTCCCCAGGTGGAGCCACTTTGCATACTGCCCAACAATCGATGGCACCTATTTAACGATTATTTGGAAGGTGCGTCATTTCATGCAACGGTGACATTCTATGGCCTCCGAGATCCCCAGATCTCGCTGTTTGTGATTTTTTTCAGTAGAGACATCTTAAAAACCAAGTGTACCGCACACTTCCTGCAACCATTGCTGAACTAAAAATGAGGATTGAAGAGGAAATCACTGGCATTCCTCATGACATGTTATGTTGAGCAATGCAGAATTTCCACAACAGGCTGTCAGAATATGTATGGAGAAATGGACAACACCTTCATGATATTTTCTTCAAAACATAAAATGAATATTCAATGAATATTGATTACCATCATTAATGTACAATACATTTCATCATTTAAATGTATTTTGTAATGTGTTTATTTGTGCATTTAACGTCAATTGAAAATTTCCCGTTTCCCTGCACCACCTTGTATATGTGTGTGTGTGTATGTGAGTGTATGTGTGTTAATAGAAGAACATTTGAAAAAAATTTTTGGCAAAACCAGGAACAATATATTAACAGGTAAATTACAACACACAAACAAAAAATCAGCAATGACTTTTATCTTCCCACCTGTCATGCCATACATAAAAAACTCCCAAAAGTGCAAATAAAAATATCAACAGTGAATTACACACTACAGCCCCTCTCGAAGTTCACAGAACAGTCCACATTTCAAATAGTCTTATTTTATTGAGTGGAAGAATTGCAGAAGCCAATAAATATGTCTGAATATTTAATTTTAAATTGTGTGCACAGTCAGTACTGCACCATAAATAAAGAAAACTTCAGTGAGCTCACCCAGGACCACAAGATGTAATAAGGGCAAATATAGGATTCAAGGGATTCCCCACTCCCAACACCCCAGCCCCATAGATGAACATTAATATTTACCTACTGTATATGGACAGGTTTTCATACGTAGCTATATTTTTTTGAATGCCCTATACACTAATCTGTTGAGTTAATTTGCAAATTTCTCCTCAGATTACTGCTCTGTTTTTCCTTTTTGGAAACAGCACAATTTATGCAAATTAAATATCCTGGAAATCGGACATCCTGCCTTCAGGGGTGCTGCTCTTAATCACCAGTCTATTTAAAATCAGCATGTTCAGGCAATCTTCCTTGCGTGCACAAGCAGACCAGAAAGACAAACGATAAACACATAACATTTCTGTGTGGCAGTGTTGCAAGATAAGACAACCATGCAGATTCTTCCCCTTTTGCAAGGTCAACTGCGTGGAATTTTGATGGTTTTACATTTGAAAAACAGTTGCCCGAGTACTGCAAAGATTTTTCCCTTTTTGCGATTGTTCTGTGTCCACTGTTGCCATCATTTCCATAATAATAATGTACAAAAAAAGGACATACAAACATACATGCAATACTGAGAATCATTAACCTATGTTCAATTCAGGGAATGGGGTTTGTGGGGGTGCAGGGAGTTTAGGGCAGGCTAAGTTTAGAACTAATTGTGTAAAAATAAGTTTGCATAGTAAAGTAAATTCTAACTCAAAGTTTAAGTGCAGACTTTAAATAAGTAACACATTAAATATTTTTTGCCTTAATGCTAGAAGCATCAAAAATAAATCAAGTGATTTGGAGTTGTATGTAGCTGAACATAATATTATTATACTATAACAATAACAGAGATCTGGCTAAATATCAAAAATGGGGAGGAGTATAACATAGATGGGTACATATTTTTCAGGGAGGATATACAAAGAAGAAAAGGAGGGGGTTCCCTTTTATGTCAAAGAGAATTTAAATGCATGTTTTTAGTTGGATGATGAGCCACATGTTAGTGAGGACGTCTGCATTCATCTAGAAAGCATTAGGGAAAGAGGCTGTATTTTAGGAGTGTGTTATGGACCCCCCAGTGCAGACAGTAATTTGAATGCACATCTTTCTAGTAATATTAAAAAAAATTACAGAGTGATTCAATAATCATGGGGGTCTTTAACTACCTGAATATTAACTGGACTAACCTTGCAAATAGTGGAGTTCAAGAGTTTTTAGATGTAATCAGTGACTGTTTTTTAAAACAGTATGTTAGTTCACCAATGCAGGGGGAAGCCTGTCTAGATTTAGTCTTTTGTAATAATCAGTATAAAATTGTGGGTGTACAGGTGACTGAATCCCTAGGATCAAGTGACAATAATAGAATGCTATTCTCAGTGTTTTGAAAGACCACAAATGAAAATACTGAAAATGTCAAGTTTAACTTTGATAAACTGAATTTTGATCAGATACAACAAAGACTAAGGGAGATGGACTGGGATAAGCTTTTAAGTGTGGAGACAGTCAAGGAGCAGTGGAACAAGTTAAAAAAAATGTTTTACATATAATACAGGAGAGGTACATACCAAATTTTTGAATTAGTAGGAAATAAAAAAAACTTTGCATTGGGTTAATAAGGAATTGAAAAAGAAGCTGTAAAGGAAAAAAAAACAGCTGTATAAGTCATATACAACTAATAACTCCAATGTGGGCATATGAGAGAACGAGGGAAACTATTAAGAAGGATATTAGGGAAATTAAATGGCAATTAGAGAGAAATATAACAGATAAGGTGAAAGATTCTTTCAGTATTTTAGAAGTCGAAGAACAAATCCAGGAGGAGGTGTGTAGTGCATCAGGAATAGTAAAAAAGAATTAAAAAATGCAGACAGAGAAATAGCAGATGATCTAAACGTACAGTACATTTTTCTGAGGTCTTCACATAAGAGAAAGTAGATAACCTCCCAGCAGTAACAGGGACTACTAAGGAGTGTGACAGATAGGGGCGCTCTCGCTCCATTGAAACCTCGGACAATACGTCAGACACCAGATAAAAGTCCAAAATATTGGTTTTATTTATAATAACTATGTGCACAAAGCACCTACACTCCACAATACTCAATAAACACTACAATAATCACTAATCAAACAATCCTCCACTCTCCCAGACGCATTGCCACCCTTCCTCCCAACTCAGCTCGTCCATCTGGGATTTCCCACTGTCCTTTATAGTCCATGACCCGGAAGTGCTTCTGAGCCCTCAGTCCATGTGATTATCCAGCACTTCTGGGTCAGGTAAAAACTTCTCTTTTTTTTCGGCCCAGAAGTATATAATTTCTTCCGTTCCCGTGACTTTGAAATACTTCCGGGCTATATGGAAAATAATCCCTGGGCCTCCCTGCAGCGACTCCTGGCGGCCCCCATGGTATCCAGCAGGGCTGTGCATTATAACTCCACTGTCCATGATTCGGGGCACCTCCATGCTGCAAGGAGGGCTCCATCTGGCGGCCTGGGGGTATTGGCCGGGATGAATGGCTGGCCATATCTGACAGGAGGTACTAAGTTATTTGGAAATTGTACAGGGAGACACCATTCTGATTAAATAGGTTGAAATTAGACAAATCACCAGTACCAGATAATATTTATCCTTGAGTTCTTACAGAGGTTAGCGAGCACATATATAAACCCTTGACATTTAGTCACTCTGCGCTGGAAAAATGCCAGAGAACTGGAAAATGGCAAATAAGAGCTGAGCCTTTTCAGTTTAAGCAAGGTAGAATAACAGGAGACATAACTAAAATGTTCAAAATTATGAATGAAATTAGTACATTGGATTGAGACTGTTGATCTAAAATGAGTTTAACATGAAAATGGGAGCACAGCTGGAAACTTGTCAAGGGTAAATTTCTCACAAAAAACTTTTTCTTTACACAAAGAACCATAAACACATGGAATCAGTTACCAAGTAGTGTGCTAGACAGTAGGACTTTAGGGACCTTCAAAACTAGACTTGATGTTCTTTTGGAGGAGTTAAGTGGATTGGACTGGTGAGCTTTGTTGGGCTGAATGACCTGTTCTCATCTAGATTGTTTTAATGTTCACATATAAGTATATTTGAGCCTTATTTGTTGGCTAATTTGACAACTCAAGTCACCAATATATATTTTTTTGGTTTTATAGGCACTGCCATGCCATTTTGTGTGTAGTTTCCAGAGTAGTTAGAAGTACAGTAGCATAAGAGAACATTGCATCTACATGATGTCATGTCTATTTCCTTATAAAGATGAATGTAGCCCAAGACTAAGTGTCCAAGCTTTGGATATTATAAATACTCTTTGACTCTCATTTTCATTTCTGTCAGGGAAGGGTCTACTAGTCATAGATTTTTACATTTTAGCTTTGTTTAATAACTGATTTTTGACTAACGTTTTGGTTTTGGCCACTAGCCTTTTTGGACTTTTGGCTTGGACTCCTGCTTGTAAGGGGTTTTCTTTTTAGTAAGCATTTTCCTGTTATTTTTACTAACTGTGTTTCTATCCAGTTTGGCCATAATAAAATCTCAGACCAGTTAAAATGAAAGACCCTGACATGATTTGGTCTGTATTTGATCTATAGGGACTTTCCCACTGAAGGAACATTTTTCAGAAACTAAGGACTTTTTCGAAAGTCAGGAACTTTTGTAGCATTCCCATTGCAGGAACTTGGGCCATTTCTAGTTCCTGGTACTTTTTTTTCACTTCTATTACAGAAGGCAAACTAATCAAATGTTTTTCAGTCTAGACTTTACCTTTTCAGTTTGGGAAGAGTAGAGGTGTTTTTAATAAGTAAGTCATTACAATTCCCACCTCATAGACAGCATGACTATTTTATTTAGTTGCACCTGGGTGTCCCTTTGCTCAAGAGAAACATCTCTGCCCTTCTACCTTTAGAGCTATGGGCGATTAAAAATAAAGAGAATCTTGATGATGGTTTTATTAGACCATTCAGAAATCCATTATGGCCAGATTTGTTTTCATAGAGAATTCTGAATAAAATTACAATTAAGAATAATTCTTTGCAGTGTTAAATTAAGTGAACAATTCCACTGTATTCGCAAAACTAGAGTTTGCATATTATGCTTTTTATGTTAGGGAGGGAGATAATTAGAAGGCCATGTTCAACATCACCTCAGGATATTACAAATTAATGATATTACAAAAGTTAGGATGCCCTATGGATTGGCAAACACCCCAGAAATGTTTCAGTGTTTGTTAACAGTATATTTAGAAATATTACGGCAATTTGTGTACTAGTCTACATAGATGATGTATTTTTTTCTGAAGACTTTGAATCCCATATGCAAGTCATGAGAAAAGTACTATCATGACTATGAGTAAATCATCCATCCATCCAGCCATTTTCCAACCCGCCGAATCCGAACACAGGGTCACGGGGGCCTGCTGGAGCCAATCCCAGCCAACACAGGGCACAAGGCAGGAACCAATCCCGGGCCGGGTGCCAACCCACCGCAGATGAGTAAATCATCTTTTTACAAATTTAGATAAATATGAATTCCATCAATCTATAGTCTTATTATAATTCAACACAGGGTTTAAACATGGATCCAACTGAGGTCAAAGCTGTTTTGGACTGGGAAAAGCCAAGTTCTTTCAAACAAGCTCAAAGATTTCTAGATTTTTCAGTCTATTATACAATATGTATTAAGAAATGTACTTCCATTATGGACCCTATCACTGCCATCACAGGTAAATCATCAGAAAAACGTCAGTGGACTAAAGAATCCCAGAAGCTTTCAAAAATCTAGAGGTTTTTGCAAGGAGATCCTGACATTAATCACCCTTTCAGTTAGACATTAATGCTTCACAATCTGGTGATATTTTGTTTCTTTTTTAGACACAGGGCAATCAACCAACATGTTCTTTTGTAATGATGACTTACCCCAGCAAGACAAAACTATGATGATACTCATAAGAGAACTATTGGCAATCAAATTTACCTTGGAAGAATGAAGGCCTTAATTGGAAGGAATTTTTACATATCACAAATATTTACCATAACTTAAGACTGTAAAACACCAGACAAGATGGATGGACAATATTTTTAATTTTGTAATCAATCATTTTGGTTTTGAAATGTATTATTAAAGCTGATTATTACGTATTATTAATGCATTCTCACATAGTTTGAAGCTGAGGAGCACTTCCCTGATCCAGAATCTATTATGAACTAAGAGTCCCAAAGGACTTCACTCTGGTGGGAGAGGATTTACCGTCAAACCCTGGCTAGTAATGAGGGCAAATACAGGATCTTAAAAAGCTTATTTACACAGAAAATGCTCTCTCATACTATGTAGTTGTGAAGAGCACAGAAGACATAAAGGAGTTGCTAGCAGGACATTCTAAGGCGAACAGAAAGTCCCAACACAGAATCCAAAGAAAGGTCAAAAAACAGAACAGAAGGTAAAAAATCCAGAAATCCAACAAATCAAAGAATAGCAATAAACACAAGTAAAATCTCAGATTCCCTAGCTCATTTACAATGAACCACCAGGAACTGTGAGAGACCTTCTGGAGTCATAGGGTGGAGGGCAGTTGCTGACAGTGATTGACAGGTAATCGTGCCTTGTGGGGACCACTCAAAAAACACATGGAATGTAAAACAGGCAGCTTACATACATGGACACAATCACAAATAAAGAATAATGCACATAATCAACAGAAGTAACATTAACTTAAATAGAAGAATGAAAAATGAACGAAACAGACATAAAACATGAATTTGAACCCCAGCCAGGGGGGAAATCCCAAATGAAATATAACAGAATCAATTGTTTGTCTAGAGAAATTTCTAGAAGTAATATAAGTAAATGAAGGAATCATGTCCTCCAACGCCAATCATGATTCTTTAATTGCTGGGGACTCATTAATGATCAGATCTGCAAAGTTTCTGACACAATATTTTTGGTGGATATCCATAAGGAAAAAGGTTAAAGAATATATAGCAGCCTCTTACATTTGTAATAGTATAAATTATCTTCCTGATTGCCCTATTGGTTTTCGTCAAAGGTGAGAAGAGATTTCTTTAGATTTTATCTCATATCTAATGGTCATCATACTATTCTGGTTAGCAGTGCATAGGCACACTGGCAGAAATTTATCCACCAGGAGAAATTTTTGGAATTCCTTTTTACCACAATTTAGCATATTATAAAACTGCATTTCTTCCTTGTTGCTAAAGTGTCATATGTGTTGAAATGGTGTAGTGGGGAGTGGTTGTTTCCTTACCTTGTGAGACAACATGGCGTATGGCAGTACAACTATATTGTTGGAAAAAGAAGGCAAAGAATGAACAGCAGGTTTTCTTTCTGAAGATGGAAACACTGATGGAATGTCGCACATGTTCATGAATGGGGTGCCATTTAGGGAAAAAAATTATATGTTCTGAACAGAGGTATAATGAAATGCTAAATCATGTACTGAATCACATATACACACTTGCATGTAATGTCTGTTGCTACCCAAATGTGAATTGCTGTGTCACTTTCCTCCAAACAACTATACAATAATAACAGAAAAAATATAATTTATAATCAGTTATATTTTTTCAGTACATGAAATAAAAAAGATCATGCATTAATCTGAAAACTATCGGTGGTCCAATTATTTCAGTTAGCTAGAAAAAAAGGATATATACTCACCTGAAATTGCATTCCATTGTTTATTTTTCACAATTGGAATTTAAAGGACACCACCAGCATCTTTTTGATGTGGAGAAAGGAGAACATGTGAGGTGGCACATTGTGGATGAAGCACACTGAATGTAAAAATCACAGAAGTGGCTCACTCACAATGCTTCCAATGACACGGCAGACCCAACGATGCATGCAAATTTGAGAATGATCAGTGAACATGAAACATAGTACTTGGTCTTGAATGATGTGCCTTTTAAAGAAAAAACATTATTTAAATTCAGTTATATTGTCTTGTAATGAATTATTTGCTTTTATTTTTTTCTCATCTCTCCATGGTTGTTAGGCACATATCTTTCTTTGAAGTTGTAGTTTTGAACCCCAAGGAATGCGAATTTCACATTGATTTTACAAGATGAAGTTCTATCACATCTTATGGGAACACCATTTTGTTTGTTTATTGAATTCCAGGTTTTTCATGAGTTAGCCTTGGTCATTGTCATGATGATCTATCCCAACAGCCCCCAGGAGTGTGTGGCACATGACAAAGAGTCCCTGAGTATTTGAGATTAGGATTCCCCGTTTTATTACTTGTAGCTACTTTCTTTTATCAATTTTTTTTTTTGTTGTTTTGAACAAAATTATTTTTCTGGCTTTAGACTTTTATTTTTGAGTTATCATTCTTATTTTTTGATGATTTGGTATTGATTTCTGCCTGTATTCTGACCATGTCTTCTCTCCCGATCCCATTTTCAAATTTTCTTTTCTTGAGTCAGTACATGTCACATACACACACACTCGTGTGTATTGTATCACACACATCTGGTTTTACAGCAGAAGCGTACCCAAGCAAAGAAAGAAAGAAAGCCGACTTTATATTCTTGCTTTTCCATACATTGTTGTATGTGCATTTTAATGTTTTTACATACCTTGAAATGCAAAGCACACAGCCAGGATTCATTTGACTTGTCGTGCTCTTCAGTGCTGTGCTCTGTACATGCAGCTCGTTCCAACCACAATATGCCATCTGGTGTGTTCTCCTTTCCCCATGTCAAATTGGTGCTGGCTGCTGGCTGCGGTAAAATGCGTGCTGGAGTGGGTGATCTTTTGGCATTGGAACCCCTGCAGATTTTGTTTTTTTTCCAGCCTACCTGGATTTTTTTCTGTCCTCCAGCCATCTGATTTGACTTATTGTTTAATATTATTGCTTAATCTTAATTATTTTTCTTTTCTTGTAACTTTCTCTTTCTTCATCATGTAAAGCACTTTGAGCAACATTGTTGTATGAAAATGTGCTATATAAATAAATATTGTTGTCGTTGTTTACTGAGCTGACCTGCAGCAGATATTTTTTTGTTTTATTCCTAAATTGACAAATACTGAAATAATTTCTTGTGAATGTCTTTCCATTCAATTAAAGATAATAACTGAATCTATACATTTTATTGTTGTATTGATAAGTGGTTTATATGAGTAAAATATTTGTGTTCTTAAATGTTTACTGATGTAATGTCTATGTCTGTTTGTTTCTCTGCACTGCAGTTGAAATTCTAAACATCATTACTATTTTTCAGGGTATCATTTAGGAAGAATGGGACAGTGAAGGGATTAGATTTTCATATTTACTACATTTATAGGCCTTAATCTCTTCTCTAAACATGCTGGCCCTAACTATTTGGGTGCTAGTTCTGCGGAGTGTTTATCTATTACTCTGGAAAGGTGTTGAGCCTGAACTCAAACCAAATTGCCCATTACAAACCGTAACACTTTTACAGTGCCTATTATAATAATTGGCCTGATTGAATTTAGACACATTTATTCTTCATGTGATTTCCCTGGATAGCTGATTTTGAAACTGAACAACATTATAAGCTTTACTGGGAGGCTGAGGAAGTACTGATACAAACTGATCAAAAAGACCTTTCAGCACTCTGTCTGGAATTAGCTGAGCATGCAAAACACCCGTTGTCCCATTCGCTGCAGAGTTAAGCATTTATCATAATTCGGGTAGCCATCTGTGCCATTACTGATGTTGGTCTCACACAAACGAGGCAGTGATCGTTGTCAAAGTTTAGTTGATTTTTTCAGCTAGGTTTGTGGAGGATCAGGACAAATGTCTCCTTTGCTTTGATCCCTTCCATTCACACTAAACTTGGCACTTCTAATGATCCCAGTGTGAAAAACAGTGAATTTCTTCATTCTTAGTCTAATTTTTTTCACTCCCTCTATCTGTTTATCCTCGTCCATCATATCAAATTCTTTCTTGATAGTCTCCCTCGTCCTCATCTCTCTCACAATTATGACTCTTTCTTAGAAGTGCCTATCTCCTTATCTGATCTTAGGGAAGCATAAGACCCAGAATGCTGGGGGGGGGGGGGGGCCCCCAGGATTTTTGCACCTTCCTTTCGGAGCTGTTCTCCACTTTTTGGAACCATATATCCATTCACTTTAAAACATGCTAAGAGAGACAGTTTCTCTTAGGTATTTAAACTGAACACTTAATATAGCTGTCATCACTCTGCTTCTAAAAAAAAAGATAAGGATCCTTCCCTCCGTCGGAGCTATATACCTCTGTCCCTCATGAATACCAATGCAAAATTGCTGGTCAATATCCTGGCATGATTTCCTCAGAAGGTGATCTATAAACAAATACACCTGGACCAAGGTGGCTTTATGTGCTCTTGCCCGTCTTCCAATAATGCACGCAGATTACTTTATGCCATAGATGCAGTCCCATCCTTAATTAGTCTTGCAGTTCTCCTCTCTATTGATGTAGAAATGGCTTTTGAACCATATGAACTGGTTATTTTTCTGGGAGGGGATAGACTTTAGACCAACATATGTTCACTTCATCAAAACCTTGTACTTCTCCCCCTTTGCAGTTGTCCTAACTAAATCCATAGTTTCTCTTATCTTCCCCATTTGCAGAGGGGACAGGAGGGCTTGCAACTATCATCTTTTCAATTTTATCTATTAGCCATAAATAATTATAAATTGTTTAATCTAATTACAGCCTATAATTCTAATCACATAATCTCTTCATATGCAGTCAACATTCTTGTCTATTTAGGCAGTCCTCCTCCTGATACTTCCCAAATCTTAAATTTAAGTCTTTTGAATTTTTATCTGATTATAAAATACATTAGGTGAAATGCTCTCTTCTACATCTTAATGGTCTCTCTCAACAAGCTATTCTTCCTTTTTTGATGACCAGTGTCCTGCAGGCTCAGATCTTTAGGAATCAATATATCCACTTCTCCTGCGGCCTCTCATAATTTTCGCTGCATGCTAGCTGATACTGGGGCTTTGGTTAAGTGTTGGTCCAAACTCCCACTCTCCTTTTCAGTCTCAGCTTAGATTTATTAAAATGAATATTGTTCCTCGTTTGAACTTTATCAGCTCAATGTTAACCCTACCACTCCCTACCACATACTGATCTGAAGTAAAGCCACTGCTTGTGAACGTATTAGGAAATGGCAAAAGAGTATTCCATAAACATTCTAGACTGTACTGGAATGTCATTCCCTAACCTTGAATTCTATCATTGGGTGGTTACACTGCACCCTGGCAGGCTCTGGCTTTGCCTCCTTCCCCTCCACCTGCATGGCTCCTAATAAAATCTAACTTAATTGCTCCTTTCTCACCATAAGATGCATTGTCAGGGATGCTCTCAATGGTGTTGTGGTAGATGTTTACCAGGAGATGTAGAAGAAGTTAGTCCTGTTTCAGTTTCCTAAGAAAGTAGAGTCTCTGTTGTGCCATTATCACCATGTAAGAGGTGTTAAGGGAAAATATCAACTGTTTTGCTATGTAAACTCCAAGGAACGTGATGTTCTGCTCACATTCAACTACTTCTCCATAAATGTGTTGGTTTAGCCTTCTTCTGAAGTCCACTTGTGGTGGTGTTAAGGACCATGTTATTGTTCTTACACCACTCAGCCAGGTGTTCCACCTTATTCCTGTAGTCAACTCCCTCCACATCTGAAATTAGTCCAACTATTGTGGTGTCATCAGTGACTTTAATTATGGTTTTGGATGTATGAAATGGGGGTACAGTCTTGGGTAAGTAGAGTGAAGAGCATTGACTTAAATATACAGCCCTGCAGGGTCCCTGTGTTCAGGATGAGAGTAGAAGTGTGGTTCCCAACCCTGATGCACTATGGTTGTTTTATAAGAAGACTATGACTCAGAACCAGAGAGAGAAGTGTCCAGACCCAGGTTATCTGAAACCCTGTTTGAAGTGTCAAAATAGGCAAAGAATTGCAACAGCATGTCAGGTAGGTTTGTGTCATTGCTAGACTTCAGAGTGCTGACTTTGTAATCAGTCAATACCTTAATTCCATTCCACATATTTTATGGTTGTTTGTTCTCAATGTGTTCCTCAATTTGTTGCTTATATTTGCACTTAGCATCAACAATGCCTCTCTTGAGGTACCCTCATGATTCACTGTAAGCCTGTTTGCCTCACAACCTAATAGCTGCATCTTGTTTTTTTAAGCAGTGCCCGCACATTGTTATTTATCCATGACCTTTGTTTGGGAACAACACTCTTATCACCTTTTGTGTGAGAACATTCCCAGTGCCAAAGTTTATATATACCAGGACTGATAAGGCACATTCCTCAAGATCTGCTCCCTGTGTAATCAAATCCAAAACTGAACAATCAAAACAATCTTGAAAAATGTATGTGGCTTCCTCTGTCTGTACCTGTACAATTGTAATAGCTGGTTCTACATCTGCAGATGGTATGGACTTTAAATGCTCCTAGGATGCTTATTGAAAAAATACATTGCTCTCTTTCATGGTAAAGTTCATATTTTTATGAAATTCAGGCATGACTGATTTAAAGTCTGCATGGTTGCAATCCCCTGCTACAATGGCAACACCATCTGGATGCACCGTCAGTTGATTATTGATGATGTCATGCAGTTTATCTAATGCCAGCTTAGCATTAGCTTATGGTGGCACATATACTGCCGTGATTACTATTGCTTCTTCCCCTGGAAGAAGCAACAGTCTATACTTGAACATACTGTATAAAACTCCATATCCAGAGTGCAGTGTTTGTCTACAATGTTTGTAGCTGTACACCAGCTGTTATTGATGGAGACACACAAACATCCACCTCTGTTCTTCTCGAAATCCCCCATCTTGTCCACTCTATAAACAGAGAGACCAGCTAACTCAATAGCAGTGACGGGAACAAAATTATTCAACCAAGTCTCTATAAAAATCATCACACAGTTGTTCAGATATTATGAAGTAATCTGAAGTCTAATCTCATCCGTTTTGTTGATGAGAGACCTGGAATTAACAAGAAAAAGACTTGGTAGGGCTGGTCTCTAAAGGTTATCCTTTAGTGTAGTTCACGGCCCTCTTCCACACTTTTGCTTCCTTGAATTGCATGCCTACAGCACCTCATTGGAGGTATTATAGCTCTGATAAGTTGGATGGATCTCCGCTGAAGTAAATTCTGTATTAAAAATATAATCCACCCAGAGATCCATGATATAAAGTAACTGGGATTTCTTGTAGAAACTGTGTGCTATTGCCCTTCTCTTAAAAACAAAAGCCAAACAGCTAAAAGAAGTAAAAATGCTCCAAGCAAGAGAGAACCAAGCCACTGTGTCTGCATTCTGCATTTGTTGATTTTGACTCTGCTACTAGGTTGTATCTGGGGGCCAGGAATGGGATGGGTGGTGTGCCATATAGGGTATATAGTTTTGTATTTTTTTTAACTGACCTTTTATGTGTGAGTTAAATTCCTTGATTCATTAAAGAATTAATCACAAAAGAAAAACAGATGGATTGAAAGATTACTTTTTAGTATCACATAAACACTCCCAACCAGGATAAATAGAGAAATACAAGAAAAATAAGGTCTAAAAAGTACTGAAGATCCAAAGATCTGCTAATGGATCTGGCATGAAAAAATTGGTTTATACATGGAAGAACCCAAGAAAGACACTGTTATACTATGTTTTGTTATTTAAGTTTAATGTCACTGTTCTCTGTGCCCGCTGTTACGGACTCATTCATACAGGCAGACCAAGTATGGTACACAGGGGCACCACATCTTCATTTAGAATTGCCGAGCCAAGCACAGGACTAGAGAGCCAAAAGACAACTGGAGAATTGAATAGTCAGCCTAAAGACAGACTAGTATATTTCTGTCCTCTGTCAGCACATTATCCTTGTTGGGAGAATGAGAACTGTATGTAGGCATCGTGCTATTCCTGTATTTTTGAAGGTGGGGTTTGAGTCCTTTCCTGTCCTTGTTTGGATCCAAGAGAAGGAGCCTGCACATGGAGCAATCCGAATATAAGGATGGAACTACGGCCAACACTTTGAAGCTGCCGGGCGGAAGATTATGTCTTCCATCCGAAGCCGGGCGGAAGATTATGCCTTCCGTCCGGTTAAAATCCTTTCAGCGTGGCAAACGAAAAATGGCAGACTGCATTGATCAAGACGCCCACATGCTTGATAGTTTGTCATAAGCTTCCCGTTTGTGATATCCGCGTGAAACCATCAATAAAGAGCTAGATTATCCTTTATGCTTCTCGTGTAATCTTGTAACCGTCATATTGCATGAGGGGTAGGGATAATACCGTTTTTATTTATAATTATTTAAATTCAGGTTAATTAAAACGCCGCAATTCAAAAGAACACATTTCCAGAAAGCTAATGCCTCTTAAGGAAACGACACCAATATCTAAAGGCCCTTCAAAAACAAAATATATCAATTTATCCTTTAATTCTACTTTGCTGAGAATTACTTATGTTTTCTTTTGATTAATGCAGCTTTGGTTTTCAATATAAATTATTTTTTAAATTCTCATATGGATTTGGTTATGAATATAAATTATTTTGTATTTATCTTTGCAGAGTGCAGGCTCAGAGTGCTTTAACAAATTCACATATAAATGTAATGAATACGCACAGGAAGAAAAATCAGTTACAAGCTAATTAACATAAGTGGAGCCTAACAATCTTTGTCTATTAACACAACTGTTAAACTATGGTGAGTTGACAACAGCAGAGACAGAAACAAAAACCCAGCATTGTCCCTGGAGAAAATAAACATCTAGGAGGTCCACAGTCAGTTAAAACAGATAAAGTCAGACACAGTTGCAGTCCTGCAGACCTCAACCAACTGTTTGCCCAATCCCTCCTGGTTATTCTACAGAATATGTCTGTGGTAGACTGTCTAAATATGATGAAATATTTTTTCCACGATTCCAAGGCTTCCATTCTCACACATGTCTTTCCAAGCGCATGAAAACAGCTTGGAAGTAGAGCAGTGACATCATGTGCTACAGCAGGACACCAAGAAGGGAAACCAAATAGAGAAAGGTTAGTAACAGTTCATAGTTATTGAGTTACTTATATTTTTATGTAAATGATGAACAAACAATGATGCGATACATTGAGCCAATCAGCAGTTCCATTAAGGACAAGCTAGACTAAAGTAATGAGTCTTCAGACTAAAGGGGGCATCTGTTATATAAGCAAGAAGATCGTTCCACAGTTTTTTAAAAGTTCAACCTCCAATTGTTATTTTGTTAAACCTTGGAATATTTAGTAGGCTGGTATCATGACATCTTAATGTGCACTCTAATTTGTAAATAATATTAAGTTCAGATAAGTAAACAAGGCCATGGCCATTTAAGGCTTTATTTGCAAGATGGAGGATTTTGAAATCATCCTTAAGCTTAATTGAAAGCCAGCATAAGGACAGGAGTTATGTGGTTGTACTTTCTAGCTTGTGTAATGATTCTTGCAACAGCATTTTAATTAACCGAAAGTATCATATAGAACAATTTGAATAGTCAGTGAATAACACATTACAGTTGTCAGTCCTACTTAAAAATAAATGCATGAATTCTCCATCTTTAGATTTTATCATAATTTTCTAGTATTTTTAAACTAGAAAGAACAGGTTTTAGATAGCTTTGTAATGTATATTTTACAAAATATATACCGGTGTCAAAGATAATTTCCATGCTGATTCAGTGAATTTACTGCTTAGACGAACTGAGCTAAAAAAAATGACAGAATTATTCCACCCAAAAAAATAACATTTCATTCAGAGACCAGTAGTTATCATCCACACACCCCTCCCACCCCTTTAATCACTGACACAATCAATAAAAGAATGGTAAAACAGGCTATTGTCTGCATATAACTGAAAACTAATACTCTGTTTGCTAATAATAATTCCCAATGGAGGCTTCTAAAGTAAAAACTGTAAAGATCTCAGTACTGTGACTGCAAACTGTTTTTAACTTCTGTGACCAGCAGGATTTACCACTGAGGCCCTAAACCCCAAGACACAACCACAAGGCACCATCCTATGTTCAAACAGAAGATATTTTTAGTTTACAACCTCTTCAGAGACCTCCAAATCCTTATCCACAACAGTAGTATAATGCAATGCTCCTTCCACATCTCCCACATAGTCTCACCTACTCTCCTCCCAACTCTGACTACTCACGCAGGAAAGTTGGCTTCTTTTATACTGGACTCGGGAGTACATCTGGTGTCACTGCATTTCACACTGGAAGTACTTCTGGGTCAGGTGGAAGCCCTTCATAGAGGGTAAAATGATCCCCTGCAGCTCCCACTGGGACACCAAAGATCCCCAACAGGGTTGTTCCATGGGACTACAATTCCCAGTGTGCCCTGAGGGTATCCATATGAGGGTACTACTAGTGGGATACTGTCACCGTGTGTGCAGGGAAAGACATAAATCTCAGGAGCAGAAACCTTCCCTAGTTGTGTAGGGATTTAGTCTAAGGAACAGGTAGTAGGTTTCATTTTAGAAATTAAAGTTAGAGCTTCCTTTTCTGTTATTATGTTATAAAGAGAGACAAGGTTTCACAATGCCGTATATAGTTTGTGAGATACCACTGAAACTGGGACCTTATATGGTCAGTTTTATCATTAGAAAAGGTCCTGGAATCTGCACTGCTAATGCTTGTAAGTATTTTGCATGAACTTCAGAATTCCCTATTGTTTTATTAGCAACTGTTCTAAACAGTACATGAGGATTATTTTCGATGTTATCTATTAATCTAGAATTGGGCCACAAAGAGAGCTTTTCTACTTGTGTACCTTTTAACACTGTTCCTCCATGCAGTACTGAAGATCTATAGCTTTCTTGCTCTTCACCTGTGCTTTTAACGTTCTAATTTAAGAGAGTGAGAATTCTCATTATATCCAGGGTGCACTTCTATGTGCCTTAATCATTTTGTTGTAAGGAGAGCTACTGTATCTAAGGCCTCTTTCAAAGTCACATTATACTGTAGTTACTGTATATGTCAGCCAATCCAAGCTGTTTTCATAATTATGTTTGAGTTCCTGAAAATATCTACAACTTCTGATGCAGAGTTATAGTCTAGGTGTCACACTGCCCTTGTTAAAATCTGTGATTGTATAGTGATTAGAGATAATTGAATCTAGAGGAGCAATAATTAAATTTTGAATCTCAACACTGTAAGTTATAATTAGATCTAATATGTGATTAAGACAATGTATTGGAAAGTAGACAATCTGGCAAAACTCTATAACTGATGAGTTAAACATTTGCTGAAAGCGTCAGTTTTCACAACTTTATGGATATTAAAATCCCCCATCAACATTACGTGACAATAATTTATAGCTAAATCAGATAGGAGGCTGCTAATTCAGTCCTGAACATTTAAAATGTCCCATGCAATCTGTACACCAGAATAAGAATTGTGCTGGAATCTGTTTTAATATCTAACATGAGTGCCTCAAAGGATATAAATTTTGTGACACAGAATTTTATGACACAGAATTATCCCAAGGCCACCCCCTCAACTACTGTTTCTTGATTTATTAAAGAATGGTACCAGATTTACTAAGCAAGGTTTCAGTAAGAAGACACAGATTAGATTTTGTAATGAATATAGTATCAGCTACCAAAGCAGCTTTATTTCTGATAGAGCAACTGTTTAGGAAGCAGCATTTTTTCATGACCCTGCTTGAAACAAGGTACAGTAACAAAAATCTATGCAGCTTAGTACTCATCATAAAAACTGCCAGCCAGATAGTGTGTTCAAACTGAACGGCTTCATTTTGAGATAAAGCACAATGCATACAAAAAACAACAAGCTAAATTACACAGCAGCAAGCAAGATAACAACTGACACCCCAGGACAAGATGGAATGTTTATGCCTATATATATATATATATATATACTGTACATAAATATATATATACAGTGGACCCTTGACTTACGAACTCAATTCGTTCGCGAGGGCTGCTTGTAACTCAAGTTGGTTGTGAGTCAAGACTATTTTTCCCATAAGAAATAATGGAAATGCCCTTACTGTGTTCCGAACCTCCCACAGCAATACTTACTTAACTTTTTTTTAATAAAAAAGGGTTGTATAATGTGCATAATTTACCAAAAACACCAATAATTTTTCTAATGTACTAACCAAAAAGTTATAAAAAGCACCTAGCCTTCCAGAAACAACAATTTCATAATGTACTCACCATTTAAATTGACATCTTTGGCTTGCAGGAAGGAAGGAGGAGGAGAATGAAATGGAACGTGGTTATTGTTTGGAAGGAGTTTCCTTATACAAATCTTTTCATTGTAAAATTGTTGAGATGGTGGATTTCGACATGCTGTACATATATAGTGAGATCGGTCACACGAATGCCACTCTCATATTTCCACACAATTTCCTTCTTCATTTCGATTGTGATCGCTTTCTTTACCTTCGTTACCTTCTCTTCCTTCCTTAGCAATTATCAAAATAAATTATATAAATCACTGCACTGACCGAAGTTACGTCCACAAACACATGTATCTGGGCTCTGACTGACGCTTACAAACGCTCTCAGCTGTTTGTTTACAATCGCACAAACGGATACACGTGACCGCATTCGGGTCGTAACACAAGATGTAGGTCGTAATTCAAAACAAAAATTTTGGTCATAAACCAAGTTGTTCGCATGTCAGGCCGGTCGTATATCAAGGGTCGACTGTATATATATTTATATATATACTAGGGGGTTCCCCCTGCTCGCTTCGCTTGCCAACCCCCCTTGGCTGTGACATGCGCCAGCCACTTCGCATCTCTGCCACTCGTGCACCCCAAGGAGACACGGTCACTCCTCCGAAACCCCCTCTTAAACGGTGATACAATGGGAAACAAATACAGTTTTTTTTTACCTCCTCTTTGCTTGATTAGCTGCTGGCTTGCTGCTGCTGCTGCCTTGCCGCATGATCTGCATCTCGCATGGCACTTCGAATATTTAAAAGCATGTACAGCAGCTGTCCTACTCTTTGTCTTTTATTTCCGGCCCAGGGCGTGGTTAAATCTCTTGGCACAAAGCCTCGTCTTGAGGGACGAGAGTTCTTGATATTTTTTAGTTTATAATTTAAAAACGGAATAAGAATCTGAAAATCTAACAATATCACATTAATGTTTGATAAATTCTGAAAAGAATGATACCAAACATAGGTTTTAAAATAAGCCTGATTTAAAGCGTGACAAAAAATGTCACATAAAAATGTCACATAAAATCATTGCACTTTTTTGCTTAGGATTTTATATAGAGAGAGTATATATATATATATATATATATTATAATAAAAAAATCTTGGGTCGAGACGTGATCTTCTTGGAAAGACACTTTGACGTCCCGCGAGACTAGACTTTACAACCTTTGGAAGCAAGACCCGTGAGACGGTCACTTTTGCATGTCACGCCCTACTTACAAACAATTTAAAACAAGATCACAGACATCTAACCTCTCAGTTGTTGGAATGCTTTTGGTAGACACATTTCATGTGCTCCCAGCTCTTAAAGATTTTATACATTCTAGATGGCAAGTCAACGACTAAGCGAAGAAGAAAGAGCAGCTATGTGCAAATTCTGAAAATAAGGAAAGTAATAATCAGCCTGGACCATGTGGAACTGAAAACCTCATAGGTACAATCGGGGTCAGAAATAAAAGGCTTCATAAAGACGTTCAAAAACATTGGCGCGATACACATGCAGAGCAAGTTACAGATTATGAAAGTAGTAAAATTCAAAAGTATTAAAAAAAAGAAAGTAAATATCACATTAGCACAAACAAACGGAAATTATTACTCGGTGAAATAACGGAACAGCAAAAAGAGATCGAATATAGGGACATAAGTGATATGTCAGAAATATGTAGATATTGTAAGGCTTTGAAGTTTAAGTCGGAGACTTGTAGATCGTCCAATTGGTGTTGCCATCAGGGAAAAGTAGTGTTGCCTCCCAATGGAGAGGCGTATCCATGAGAATTAAAAGATTTGTTGTTTGGTGAAAGTGATATCCACAAACACTACAGGCAAAATATCAGAGTCTACAATAATCTTTTCGCGTTCACATCATTCAATGCACAAAATGTAGATTTACACAATAATGGACCATACGCTATGAAAATCTATGGTTCCGCAAAAATTAAAGCTATGACAAGTTTAATTTCGAAGAAACCACAATTCGGTCAGGTGTATATTTATGATCACGGAGAAGCGATGCAACATAGAATCGAAAGAGTATGTAACAATCTCTTTGGATGTACTTCATCAATGCCTTTGATGATTTGGAGGACCTGGATTAGGTTCTAATGCAGCCTCCTCTGCTCGAGACTAAACAGGTTTAATTCTGTCAGAGTACAACATGTCCTTAAGTCCTGGGATGCACTTTGTTCCTCTTCACTGCACAGCTTCAAGTGCTGCTATGTTTTTCTTGTAGCATGGTGACCAGAGCTGCACACAACACTCCAGATGTGGTCTCACTAGCGCTTTATATAGTCCGAGTATAACTTGCCTAGATTTGTATTCAAGTGTTTGTGATACAACCTAACATTTTATTTTCCTTCTTGAATCGCCTCTGCACATTGCTTAGACCAGTGGTCCCCAACCTTTTTGAAAGTAACTACCACTTTACTAGAAGCAAATTTTTCCAGGGACCGGTGGGGGGGGGGGGGGTTTGGGGGTTAAGGATTCAGGGTGGGTTCATAGAGCAGTTTTATAACAATTTACATTACATTTCAATTATTATTAAGTTATAATATCGTAATAGAAATTATACAACTTACCACAATGCAGAATCAGTGGGAGCCCTGAGCTTGTGTTCCTGCAACCAGATGATCCCATTTGGGGACGATGGAAGACAGTGACACACAAAGTGTGTTGCTTATGTGCAGTCTACTCCGTAATCTTGTTTTGGTTGCTGTCACTGCAGAAAACACTGCCTTACAAAGATAGGATGTTGGAAATGGAAGCAGACTTTTTAGTGCTTTTGTGGCAACCTCAGGATATTCCACCTTGACTTTAATCCAAAACGTATGGAGATTTGAAGTTGTCTCAAACATACTTTTAAGGCCACCATCATTTGCACCCTCAAGCAGTTGATCCTCTTCAAGCACAGACAAAGTTGATTCACCTGGCTTGTTCACAAATGGGTCACAGATCCATTCCTTCCCATTTCGGGGGTCTTTTGTGGTTGGGAATAATGCTCAAACTCTATTGAAAGCTGAGATAGGTGATCATACACCAGCTGGGAGAAAGAAGGCCCTGGCTTGGTATCTTTAACAACCTCTGCTAACGTTTGAAACATCAAAAATTCCAATGTTCACATGTCGGCCCCATAAATCAAGTTTGGCTTTGAATGCAGCCACTTTATCTGCCAACTTGAACAACGGGTATCTTCTGCCTCTGCCCCACGTGCTGCTGCTCCACCACTGCCTTAAATTTTCCTCCTCAGGCTCCTCCAGCACTCCTCCAACCTGGTTGGATACTGACTCTGCAGAGTGGGTAAAGGTGGGGTGCCCTAGTGCCTGAATGCCAGTTCATATTGTGAGGTTTCTGAACTCTTTTCAGAGTTCCCCAACTCCCAACGGGAACATGAAGCTGAAGTGCATCCCGAAGCGCGATTGCTTCACAGTAGAGCTGTGAGCTTGCTGTTGCCCCAGTAACAGATAAACAGTCTTAAACAGACGTGGTGATCGCACTTCGGGATGCTCTTCGGCGTGTTGTCCCGTTGACGGAGGTCCCAAGAGAGTTGAGAAACCTCACATTTTCTTGAAGGAGTGCCGTATTAATAGGAATGTTTCTTGAACGAGCATCACTGAACCACATAACAACTGTCTTCAAATGCAGCAGTTCGCATACGTTTGCAACCAGGGATTTTTCTTCTTTTTTTTGCATATAACAAAGACATATGCATTGCATTTGTCATTCCAACAGATTGCACATCACAAACATTAACACGGTTATCGTTTTTGCGTGTCTGCCGTTTCTATAGGAGGGTGACAATGAGTTAAATTCCAATGGATGTTTTTCAAATGTTGACAAGCAATAAGCGAAAGGTATCACTGAAAACCACAGAAAACAAAAACAGCAAAAAAAAAAAAAAACAGTACGAGGAAAATTCGAAGAAAGAATTTTTTTTACAATGTTTCTATTTGGGGGAGCACAATTGTGCTGTGACCACAGATCTAACTGCTCTGTGGATGATTCATTCAAGCATTTCAAGGTCTTCAGGCTAAGGATCTGCGCTGGCAACCTGAAGGTTGCCGGTTCGAATCCCCGTCACTGCCAAAAGAGATCCTACTCTGCTGGGCCCTTGAGCAAGGCCCTTAACCTTTAATTGCTCCAGGGGCGCTGTACAATGGCTGACCCTGCGCTCTGACCCCAAGGGGTATGCGAAAACTAACAACTTCCTAATACAAGAAATTGTATAAGGTGAAAAAAAAAGAACAAAAAAATATGGGGAAACTGTCGGGACCATAAAAATACTTTGTTGTAATACTTTCTCACCTCGGTCTCTCTCCTCTGTCTGCGCCGCTGCAAAGCCCCGCCCGCCAAGCGTTCTGAAAACTCTGAGTGAGTCTCCTTTACCGGCAGTTCTCTCACGGCCTGGCTTGTCAGACAGACCTGGGGTTGGGGACCCCTGGCTTAGACGATGAAAACAACATGTCGACATAAATCCCCGTGGTTGCTTCCTGTAAGGACAATGCCTCACATGTTTATTTAGATAGATAGATAGATAGATAGATAGATAGATAGATAGATAGATAGATAGATAGATAGATAGATAGATAGATAGATAGATAGATAGATAGATAGATACTTTATTAATCCCAAGGGGAAATTCACATACTCCTATAATTGGCATTCCTTTTTCCTACATGTACCACTTTGAACTTTGAACTTTTCTATGTTAAACTGTATCTTCCAGGTGTTTGCCCAATTCTGAAGGCTGTCCATTCTGATCTGATCTTGTTGCTGCCTAAGTTTTGCCTGCAGAAGGGGCCTGAGTTACCTGGAAAGCTTGCATATTGTAATCTTTTTAGTTATCCAATAAAAGGTGTCATTTTGCTTGGCTTTTCTCTACATTAGGGTTTCAAAAAAACATTGGGGGGGGGCGCGATTAAAACTGTTATGAAAACTCAGGTCGCAAATACTTAAAGGTTGAGAAACGCTGAAATAAGCCATTGGCAATTAAAGCGTTTAATTAAGTTTGCGTAGCTTCCTTCCCGTAGGTGGGTCGTCTTCCAAGTGAGCCACCACCTTCCAGGAGCTCCCTCTTTTTATAGCTCCTGGACTGGAAGGGGCAGGGATAGTTGTCCTCTCTGGGCTGCTTCTCTGGACTGTGAGTGGAAATGGAGATAAGGTGGTTAGTGAACGCGCCCCCTGGTGAACCTCTGACATGCATGTGTGAACAAAGTTTTATTGAATAGAATCCATATAATACATAAAGAAACAGGATATGAGAAATTACAAGATAACAATCCCCTGACCCCCACCGTTGTGATGAACAGTAATATACAGTATAAAAATGGAGAAAATGATTAAATGGTGCTTGTGTGACAAATCAAAAAGGACAGTGGTCACAGAAAAACTGAAAAAGAAAAGTACATGAGGAAATGAGTTCCAGTTGTCACCTGCCAGAAGACATCCAGTCAGCCACAAAGCTAGGTGACCAAAGGTAATTCCCTGATGTTGAGGCCAGAGAGCTCAAGTAGAATGAAGTTATATAAAGAACATTTCCAAAAGTCAACAGAAAAAGAAAATGGCAATTTTCCAGTAAGAGGCCAATTCCAATAGGGTGGATAGTCTCTGCTGGTTTGGACTAAAAGAGCACATGGAAAAAGGTCCAGAAAAAGAAAAATGTGGGTAAGACAGATATTTGGAAAGAGAGAGTATCAACGACAGGTATTTCAAGACAAATATAAAATAGGGTGTGACAGTGAGACAGTCCCAAAACATGTGGCGGAAGGTTCTGGAAACATTTAGGATGTGGACAAACCAATTGCAAAACTTAATAGACATAAGATACAAGAAATTCAAAAAAGTAAACAGAGCATGCTAATAATTGGGGTTTCTGGAGGAGAGACTGATATTATTAAAGATGAAGTTCCAAGACGTGACCATAGAGGATGAGAAATCACATTGCCACCCTGAGTACAAGGACAAGGCATTGTAGGAGGCTTTATGTAGTGCAGCAAATAGAGCGGCAACTGGCTTTTTTATGTGATGAAAAAGAATGAACATAAACAAAAAGCAGAAGAGGAGGCAGATGATACATCTCAGCTGAAGATTCAACAAAAAAGACTTGGAGTCTCATTTATCAAACTTTACATGTATTCAAGCATAAAAAATATGTGACTGCCAAAAAACCGGAAAATGAGTGTAGCAAAAAAAATATAATTTATAAAACCTGGCATACACACATTGATATGCAATTTAAACTTTTACAGTAAATCATAATCATATTATAAATGTGTATATGTGAATGTGCATCAAACTCCGACTGGTTACAACCCAGAAACAACCATACAAGGAGCACACTGACCAGCCTCGTACATATGCAGTCAGAACTTCATTGGCTGATAGAACTGTCTCCCTCTTGACGTGTCGAGAATCCACCACCTGCATTCAGGAGTCTCTGCCTGTGCTCCGCAACTGACCATACAAGGTTATGCACGTCATTATACTTCCTCTCATCTGCATTCTGGGGGTCCGGGAAAGATATACGGTGCCATTGTCAGTAGCCGCTATCACCTGTAATGATGGAATTACTCTTACAATGCATAGTACAAGCTGCAAGAACAACTGAGGTTTCATCCAGTTACCGTACCAATAAACCAGCCACCACGTAAAGCGCCATCATGTCTGTCGAAGCTGCTTTGCCTCAAAATAAACGAATCCCTGATTGACAAAGTCACCGAGCCATGACATTTGTCAGTCTCATCTTGGCACCACAGATGACTTGTACGCTAATGGAAAGTCACTGCTTACAGTTATCAAAAGCAGCTTCATTCTCACTATTATTGCAATATGAGTGCAGAAAAATGCTCTGATTATGTTAGGAGAAATGGACACTGCTGCAAATGGACTTTTTATGTTGGCAAAGACATGTCATGTTTTATGAATGTGCACCCACACCATAGAAAAACTGAATGTATCCCCACGCACGTCTGTGAGTAGTGTCCAGCACAGTGTGCATGATGGAGTAAAGTACTCCTGGCCTATTGGCCAGTTCCCTGATAACTGACAACAAGTAGCCGATAAATTGACTAAAAACTAAAATGTTACACAACGTTGTCCCTCTTAAAAGAGAACTACAGTAAGTTACAGTCTGTGTATCCTAATTATCACTTTTGAGGTGTAACGTTTGTCAAGTCAATGCACATTCTAATAACGGTTCAGTGATGTGAATTATTATACACGTCAGTCATCGTTAGATGGTTTGGCTGCATTTCCCTACTTGATAAAGGGTGTCATCATTTTCTAGCTTCTCCAAAAAATTCTATGCACATTAGTCAGAGTAGCCATAAATATATGTATGTTTTCCCATCAAGTTTTCTTTTATAAATCCTGACATTTGTCTGGAAAGCAGCAGACACACATTTCAAGCCTCATTTTGTGTGTACAGAAGGGAAGGATAATGTGAACCTTAGAGCCGCCTGCAATGTCCAGAGAGCCGTGTCATCAAAAACATCCCACAGCATGTTAATACCTAAAAGTGGCCAAGATGGAAAACAGACACACCACCCTTCATTATGAAAAATGGCGGTATGCAAGTTCCAATCTGGGACAGAACCTAAATGCTTCTCTACCTGGTGCAAAGTCTTCAAAGCATAAGGCCTAAGAGGACGAAAATTAGAAAGAAGGAAATTTAGCCTTAAGGAGGTGAAAGGGAGAGGAGTCGGAGGAAACAAGTCTGATCATTGGAAAACCGAGACGGAGGATCGGCAGGGGCCATCTGTAATTTTTTGTGAAGATGCAGTAAAGTCTTGCATAAACAAACTGGGGCAAACTAGAACATAAACATAGATTTAAACATACCAATCAAATTAAGAGAGCTAAGTTCTTCCAAAATTTTAGAAACAATGGAATATTAAAAATTTCTGTGGAGGAGTGAAGAGATACGAAACATGTTTCATAAGGAAAGACAGATGTATATATAACACCTTCAAAGAAAAGAACTCCAGTTCTAACAAAAGGGCTGAAGAATATATGGTAACGTGTGAAGAAAAGGTAAAAAAGTTTGAAAGGCCAAAGGGCAATTAAAGGAGATTAGAACAGAAAATACAAAAGTCATCGCTGAGGGGCGAAAGAGAGGAACAGTTAAAGAATACAAAGGAGAGAAATACAAGGAAAAGGAATACCAATTACTCTCACGTCATATTTTTGAAGTTTTCACTGCTCAAGAAGTGAGAAAGTTCCCAGTAGCGAGAAGAAATATTAATGAAATGTAAGAGAAAGAATTACTAGATTAGGAGCGCTAATATTAAATAGTTTTTTGGGAATGAATGACATTTACGCTGAGGTGTCCAAAGAATCTGCTAATTATATCCTCACAGGTGGCGCCGTGGTAGGGCTGCTGCTTTGCAGTAAGGAGATTGTGGGTTCGCTTCCGGGGTCCTCCCAGTGTGGAGAGCGCTTTGAGTAGTGAGAAAAGCGCTATATGAATGTAAAGAATTATTATTATATATAAACCCATAATATACGTATTTCTTAAATTATTGCATAGCAGGAAAAATGCAAAACGATTAAAGCTGCCAAACATCATCCTGTCATCTTAAAATGTTGACTGGGAAGAGCCTAATAACTAAACTACTCACCTGTAAATTAACAGATGGAATTATTAAAAATAAGATTGTGAGGAGAAGAGTGGTCACCCTCCCTGGGCCGCCCACAGAGGCTACACTGTGCAACCCTGCAAGCCTCACCTTGCTGGACAGTTCAGAAGTTCAACAAAAGCAAGAACAAGACAGTTTAGCCATTAAAAATTATGTT